>NC_064929.1:131997636-132297636 GCF_023897955.1 Schistocerca gregaria
CGGAATGGACCACATTTGAAACAAGGGACTGATGACCTTGCTGTTTGATCCCTTCAACCCCAACAAAGCAACCAGTTAAGTGCCTTGACGCAGCGGCACTCAAATTACCGAGGTTACATCCACCCAGTATTTGACAATTAGACGACTTGGCGTCTTTCAATAAAATTTGCGCATAACTTCGTAACTTTAAGAAAAGTTTCCGTGCCGATGACCCCCAACAAAATGATGAAAGTAAAAGTTTGTCACTTAGTGGATTTTCGTTGTTCATGCAGCACAACTTCAGCATAAGGCGTGACTTCTTTCCCATTAACTCTATTCGCAAACCCACTTTACAGACGGTACCCACATTTACTACCGATTGTACCTGCAAAATTATATCGTTATGCACCGAGCGAGGTGGCGCAGGTGGTTATCACACTTCGCATTCGGGAAGACGACGATTCGAATCCGCGTCCAGCCATCCTGATTTGTTATCCGTGAATTCCCTAAATCGCTTCAGGTAAATAGCGGGATGGTTCCTTTGAAAGGGCACGGCTGATTTCCTTTCGCATCGTCCCCTAACAAACCAACCAATATCATTATGAATACTGAATTCCTGTAAAACTGGCTCTTGCTCCAAACGGAAATCAAAATACCCACACTATACTCGTCCAGTATTTCATAACGAGAGCGTTTAGTGTCTTCCAACATACTTTAAATGTAATTTCAATCCTTTTTAAGCTTTTTTCATTTACATGCATAAAGTCAAATACTCAACACAAAAAGTCACTTCTAAAGCACTTAGAAGTTTGAAACTTTTTATACACTGGCGCTCGACTCTTTAAAGAATCGGAAGTGGGTTGTTCATTGGTGCGTGTACATTCTTCGCTTAAAGACGATTGCTTGAACCTTGTAAGCAAGCCGACCGCGGTGGTCTCGCGGTTCTAGGCGCGCAGTCCGGAACCGTGCGACTGCTACGGTCGCAGGTTCGAATCCTGCCTCGGGCATGGATGTGTGTGATGTCCTTAGGTTAGTTAGGTTTAAGTAGTTCTAAGTTCTAGGGGACCAATAACCATAGCAGTTGTGTCCCATAGTGCTCAGAGCCATTTGAACCATTTTTGAACCTTGTAAGCAGGTATTCGTTGTATAACTCCACCTTCAAGCGTCTGCCAATTCAGATTCTTCATCATTACCGCACTCTCCTGCGAGTGAAACCTGATATCTTTCGGCAGAACTCCTTTCTGTACGTGCTGTATCCCCTGTTAATAGTATTTGGTTCGGGTCCCACAAACTTGGCCCAAATTCTATGGTGGGCAGCACGAGTGCTTTTGTTAACATTCACCATTCGTAGACACGTATCGAATCGTGAACCACCATTTGACACTTGCAATACCCACGACTAAACCTATATGATGATCATAACGCATATCCCTATAAATCGCTACTCCAGTAGATCTTAAGACAAAACCAACACATTGTTGACTCACTCAGTTTGTGAAGCACTTATTCTTCAGCAAATCATCCAATTTTCTGAATACTTAATCAGTTGTTTGTCTGTACATGTACATCACATCTATCGATTTCCTTCCCATTCGGATAATACCTTCGTGGTACGTCTTTCTTTTTGTCTTAGAATTTATTTACATTAGTTGACCGATTCCAGCTGTGGCTTATTGATATTATAGATACTGTCTGTTTTCTATTTTGTGGAGAGCGCCGTTTCACACTTCTAATTATTTCAGGAAAACTGCCAATCTTTGCAGCATTGTGAAATCTTATGAAGATCTGATTAAATCTTTACGCGCCTGTTACCAGACAGTACCTCATTATAGATAACAAGTTCATGTGCGAAAACTCTGAGGTTACTATTGATATTGTCTGGCCCGTCATTAATGTGCAACGTGAACAGCAAGGTTTTCAACACACTTACCTGGGGTACGCCTGTGTTAACTTCTCCATCTGTCATCGGCTGCCGGCCGTTGTGGCCGAGCGGTTCTAGGCACTTCAGTCCGGAACCGCGCTGCTGCTACGGTCACAGGTTCCAATCCTGCCTCGGACATGGATGTGTGTGCTGTCGTTAGGTTAGTTAGGTTTAAGTAGTTCTAAGTCTAGAGGACGGATGACCTCAGATCTTTAAGTCCCATACTGCTTAGAGCCATTTGGACCATTTTGTCGTCGGCTCGACATCCAAGGTAACACGCTTTGTCCTCCATACCGAGAAACCTACCAACAAAACTGTTCATGGTTTGCCGAGGCTCGTCAGGCAAGGCAATTCCGTATCATCAAACTGGGGTCGGCTGCCGTAAAGAAAGTTTTTCCCTATGCTTAAACCCGAAAAAGGAAGACTGGAGTTTCTCTACTCTTCTTCTACACTAAAAGAGTTATGGATTTTCCTATTACGCTGTCCGTTTCTTCTTGTTCCTCTATTTTACCTTTAGGTTATCGTGTACCGATTTTAAGAGGTTAATTATGGCTGCCTGTTGTTAATACGCGCACCCCATATCTTTCTGATTTCATGAATTTTTAGTTCCCGATGTTCAATTCATTCCTAATATCATTATTCTTACTTTTAATTTACTACTTAATTTCCCTGCTCGACTGTTGCCTGAATTATTCTGTTGTTTGTATGGGACCCACGACTATAACCTTATAACAGCATAAGAACAGCTGTTATCTTACACCAGACAGTGCAGTTAAAAGCAGACCGCATCCCCTCCGGATGCGATTGCAATATTTCGATTCCAGAAATGCGTAAATAGCTGCAAGAACGGGAAGTTTAGTAAATAGTTGCAACGATGAATAGTTTTATGCAATAACCGATTGTCAGAATTCTTCTGTCAGCATTTCAGATTATTTGAGCATTGAAGTTAGATGTTTCACTTTGCGGTCTGCAAAATGACTCTCGATACAAGAAAGAGTTGAAATTGTCGAAACATATGTGAACACAGGTTAGATTAAGGAAACTCGCGAAATTTTCGGGGTCAAGTATCTCAATGGAGGACCACTAACAAAGAGAGAAATATAAAGTCTGTATAAAAACTGGCGGACCTGCGGATCTCTGCAAAATATAAAACAACAAAGATTCCTTCAATGCGCCCACCAGAAGTTCTTGCACACATTAGGCGAAGAATTATTCAGAGCCCAATGAAGACTACGCGTAAACTGGCCCACCAGGCGCATGTAAGCAGGACGACTTGCGAGGTGGTACTAAAAAGTCTAAATCTGAAGCCATATCGTGTGACGGTTGTGCAGCAGGTACGGGACGGTGAGTGTCAGAAATTATTACTTACTTCACATAGCTTCTGAATAACAACAACGATGGTTTGTTAGATCCTTCCCATTACGTAATGAGCAATGAACCATGGTCTCATCTTTCCGATTATGTGAATTCACAAAACACGAAATACTCTCATCGAGGGGCCCTAATATTGTGTGTAAGTCATTTCTCCATGATGAAAGAATCGGCGGTTGATGAGGTGTAATAGGAACGCGCGTCAGCGTATCGATATTTTCTGTCACTGCACTCAACACGGTTGCATGTATGGAAATTTTTGGTATATTAAGTTCTCAACTCGTTAAATATGAAAGTCAGTACTGCTTCTTCCAGCAAGGTGGGACAACATGCCACACGTCCAAGGTATATCTGGAACGAGTCCATGATGTCTTCACTGAGGAACGAACTGTCAGCAAACACTTTATAGCCACCACATACGTCGGATTTAGCATAGTGTAATTTTTTTCTGTGGGTACACTTGAAAAGCAAGCTGTATGAAATTAATCTACACACACTACAGGAACTCAGACAATACTAGACATCGATATCCGAACTTCACGTCAGTGTATCTGAATATGCTCAGCTGTGCATAGCTGTGTACTGATGTTACAGGGGTCACTTTCAACATCTTCTGTAAACGTATTGCTCATTGTATTTTTCATTGTAATTAAGTGGAAACTCCATTTCAGTCCTTGGTTTCTGTAATTTCACTGCATTTGTCCTATACTACAAAGACTACTTTTATTTGTGCCACCCTGTTTAATTCAGTGATATATCTCTCCGCGATTTGTATTTCAGCCAGCTGTATATTGTTAGAGATAAATTTGAAAATTTCCAAGTTCTTCAGTGTCTGTGTAATGTTGGTTTGAAATGTCACATCGTAGATAGTTAAAATGTTGAACTCGTTCTAACGTTATGTTATCAACAAAAGTTTTCTTGTAGATATCTCGAGATTACGTGGTTGACATGTTCGGTCAAACAAAAGTTACTATTTGTAGACGTCAGCGTTTTTTTGGCCAAATATATAGAATCCCCTCGAGAGAGAGAGAGAGAGAGAAGGAGGTGCGGATAAAATAGTGTTTTCTATCGGAATGTCTACATCAGACTGGAGTTTCCACTCTCGTATTGCATCGTCGATGTTTATGTTCAAAAGTTTCAATGATACAAGGAACCATTCCTCATCCTTTACAGTGCTGCTAGCTTACCAGGTATTTCCTCCACCCCCTTCCCCTCCTCCCCATTCTTTCAAGAATAAAACTGCCGTGTATAAAAGCTTCAGACGTCTGGTTCCTTTACACATTAGTTAACGTGTTGAATAGTTTACGTTGAGTATGTAAGCGAGAAAAAGCTTAGGAAAGGTTTGAAGTTGTTTGTGAAGTCTGTTGACAGTGGCTAAGCCCTCTCATTCTCCAATATACCGGGTGAAGAGAGTACGGGTACTTGCGCGCCGTCAGTTACGCTTCATTTAAGACAAACGCACAGTGTCTAACTCTAATACTTTCCTCGTTGTGTCACACTTTTACACGTAAGATTATACCTCGTAACGAGTAGATTATGACAGTATTTTAAATTCCGTCAATTATCACGCGAAATATTGAAAATTCCACTTACGTTGCCCCTGAATCTGTTACAGGCAACCCGCAACGCAGTAACATTTTCCCTTACACCACCGAGTCATCAGCGAATAGCTCCTCATGCTGTCCCTCCGATCGTTTGACTTCACGTATACCGAGAACAACAGTTGTCCTTTCACACTAGCCCGGAATTGGAAATTTGCTGTCCAGGACAAGACAAAGGCTTCTGTTACTTAGTGTATGCTCGGACCTTCGTTGAGAGCCTGCAGTGTGGCACTGTATCAAACGCCTTACTAAGGTATAAATGGTTGAGGCCCTTCATCAATGATTCAGAGGTATCACGCAAGTAAAGGGGAGTGCTATAGATGTCAGGCAATTTCTTTGTTGGACTTCAAGGAGTTAAAAAAAAAAAATCCACCATATAGGCCACGTAATAGGCGGCAGGTGCATGGCATGGAGGAGTAATGTGGATGTGGGTCGCTGAAAATCATAAAGAATTCTGCAGAAGATCTTTATACAGCAATGCACTAGGATGGGAAAAACAGTCATCGGTATTTTAGTTCTGAATCACCGGTATTCTCTGGTATTACGTTTTACTAAAAATCGAATAAAAGGCGAAATTTCAATTATCCATAGGAACAAAGCTAAAATTTTTTTGTATTTAAATAAACCTTTGATAAAAAGGAGTAATTTTTATTCGTAAGATTTCCACTGGTTTCGAAGTATTAGGTTATTATAGAAAGCGGGAAAAGCAATCGGTTCTGTTTCAATAAGAATGGCGACAGTACCGAAGAACAAACACGTGGCACAAGAATTGATAAGCATTGCTGTGGCAGTAATACAGCTGTTGCCGAGCGTCATGGCTTAAGGTACGTGTAGTGTCCAAGACTTGGCCCCACATGTACAATGATTCATTTGCTTTAAAAGATTAAATATTTATCTGCCACTTCTATGAAGTACTATAACGGGAAGGAAATTATGGTAACTATATATGACGGTAGTATCTGTTTCCGAAAGAACAGTTACCTTGGATGACCATGCAGCTTTGCTAGAAATGAAATAATTAAATGGACACCCTAGCTGCAAACAGGCGTTGATGTACTTCATTGGGGACCGGGACTCGAACCCGGGATCTCCTGCTTACATGGCAGGCGCTCTATCCATCTGAGCCACCGAGGGCGCAGAGGATAGTGCGCCTGCATGCTCCCCGTGAGACGCATATTCCCAACATGTCCACACCACTACATTCGTAGTGCGCTTAACAGATGTTTGCCCACCATACTCATTACTCGTGGCAGATTAATCTACAAAGTCCCGTACGAGTTCCGGCATAGCGTGTGCGTTCGCACAATGAAGTACATCAACGCCTGTTTTGCAGCTAGGGTGTCCATTTATCATTTCAATTATGGTAACAGTAATTAATTAAAACAACTCATTCATAGTACACAATAAAAATAGAAAGCAGCTAATCTGCTGTCTGTTCACATAACACGGCTATATCTTATTGATTGGCAACTCCGTGGAAAACGGACAAATAATATGGAAGAAAGAATTCTTCATCTTCAGTTTTCACCCTTTGGCACTGACTATTCATAATGCCCAGATGGTGGTACGATCCTCGATTTCAACAGTATTTGCGAGCTGAGACTCATACAATTAGAATCAGTAGAAGAATATTGGTGATTTTTGTAGTAATAAACCACTTCTCACTTTCCGAGAAAAGCAGCGAACGGTGGATGGACTTTCGTTTATTTCCGAAATTAGTTCAATATTTCAGTCTTTATTCGAGTTCTACGTTTATTGCAGGAAATAATAGGAATAAAAACCGAAAATCAGTTATTTCAGAAACCGATTATTTTGACCGCTTATAATGGTCAGGTTAAACTGCCGTGCAAGAAAACTGATATAACCGAAAACCGGTTGTTTCAGCGATAACTGTCATCCTACGTTTGCAGCGGAGTGATCGGTGCGACAAACCTGCGGAGGAACTGGAAGCGAGTTTTCTTCTGTTCGAGTAATACGACAGAGCACACCCAGCCTCGCGAGGCTAATGGAGGAGTTGCTTCTCTGAGAAGCGACGGTTGCCAAGGATCTCCGGAAATGACGGCGTTAGTATTGGCGGTGTGATGACCCTTAAATTTATTTTTTCCCTGTCGTGTGACTGCCGTCGGCACAAGCGCTTCAATTTCTCGTATTTCCCGCGTATATTAGAGTCTGTCTCTCTTTACAGTTTTTGCCCTCTACAGCTCCATGTAGTACTAAGGAGGTTATTCCCTGATGACATAACAAATGTCCCTTCTTGTCAGTGTTTTCCATATATTGCTTTCCTCCCCGATTCTGCGGAGAACCACCTCATTCCTTATCAGTCCACCTAGTTTTTAACAATCTTTTTTTTCATCCTCCTCTGTTCCGGGTTTGCCACAGTTCTTGATTCACTGCGAAACAATGCTGTGCTCCTAACGTACATTATCAAAAATTTGTTCCTCATATTATGACTGATGTATGATACTAGTAGACTTCTCTCTGCCAGGAATGTCCTTTTTGCCACTGCTAGTTTGCCTTTTGTGTCTCCCTGGCTCCGTCCGTCATGGGTTACCTCGCTGCATAGTGAGCAAAAATATTTAACTTCGTCTATGTCAGCAGTTTCGATGTAAGCTTCTGACCGATTTATTAGACTATTCATTCAACTGTCCCTGCAAATTCTCCTCACTTTCACTGAGAATAGCAATGTCATCAGTGAATTATCACTGATATGCTCAGGCCTTGAATTTCAATCCGACTCTTAAAACTTTCGTTTATTTCTGTCATTGCTTCTTTGGTGCGGAAGTTGAACACTAAAGGTGAAAGACTATCTTAACAATCTTTTTAATGCGAGCGCTTGGTTTTTGTTCCTCCATTCTTATTTTTCTCTCTTGGTCCTTGTACATATTGTATATTGCCCATATTTGCCTGCAGCTTACGTCAGTTTTACCGAGGTTCAAATGGTTCAAATGGCTCTGAGCAGTATGGGACTCAACTGCTGTGGTCATCAGTCCTATGGAACTTAAAACTACTTAAACCTAACTAACCTAAGGACATCACACACATCCATGCCCGAGGCAGGATTCGAACCTGCGACCGTAGCAGTCGCACGGTTCCGGACTGCGCGCCTAGAACCGCGAGACCACCGCGACCGGCAGTTTTACCGAGGATCTGGGACAATTTGCACCATATCAGATTATTGAACACTTCCTCTAGAACGACAGATCCTACCAGTTTGTGTTGCTTTTTTTCTTACATCTTGCGTCTATGGTAGAGCGCAACCTCAGAACTGCCTTTCTAGTGACTACCGTTCCTAGCAAAGTTGATCATCTGACAGTACTCAATTTTCTTTCACGTTGTTCTACGTATTCCCGTCAATAAGCTCGACGCATGAACTATTTAGCTGATTATACGGTATTCTTCGCACTTGCCTGCTTTTGATCCCACACTCCATCCAAATGAATCTAATCAGAGCGCATTGTATTTGCGGCGACAGTTACTGTGTAGTTGCCGTCTTCCGCCCGATGCCTCGTGTGACGTAGCTCTCCGCACTCGTCTATCCTGTGCAAACCTCTTCACCTCCGCACTAAGACAGAAACCTACTAGGGGTGTTCCATAAGTAATGGAACACACTTATTTTCTGATAGAAGGTCCGTTGTGTTAAGTATTCCAGTAAACCATATTATGCCCCACTCTTTTGGCTACAAAACCCTGTCTTTCGACGTAACCTCCGTTAGTGCGACCGTCTTACTGGGAGGGACTGTATGACCGCATGGTACCACTCTAGCGGTAAACGTCGAAGCCAACGTTCCACTGCATAAATAGCGTGACCATCATCGATGAACTGATTCCCTTCGAATGCACCCTTCATTGGGTCAAACAGACGGAAGGTGCGAGATCCAGGCTGTAGGTTGGATGAGGAAGAACATCCCACTGGAGTTTTGTGAGCTTCTCTCGGATGCGAAAAACTGAGTGCGTCCTTACGTTGTCAAGGAGGTGGAGAAGGATTTTGTTTGCAATTTTATGAAGACGAACACGATGAAATCGTTTCCCCAGCATAGCTCAGTTCCGAGTTGATTGTTGCGTCATTATGGAGGACATCCAACAGAATAATCGCTTCAGAGTCCCAAAAGATCATTGCCTCGACTTCAGCTGAAGTTTCGGCTTCGAATTCTTCGGAGGGAAGGCGTGGTGCGACTCCCCGCATTGACGTTTCGTTTCCGGTTCGTTGTGATGAACCCGTGTTTCATTGCCTGTGACGATGTTCTCCAAAATATTGTCACCGTCAGCCTCATAACGCGTAAGCAATTCGGCACAGCCTTCGTTGCTCTTTGTGGTCTTCTGTTAGGCAGCGAGGAACACAGCGGGCGTACACCTTTGAGTACCCCCAACAGGTGGAAGAATGCCAACAGAGGCATCCAGGTGAGCGGCGAGGTCATAGATGGTGACCTGTCGATCGCTTAGAAGAAGATTGTCCGCACGTTCCAACACTGCTGCAGTTCCAACACTGCTGCAGTTACAACTGTGTGTGGCCGACCCGCACGTGGAAGACTGGACAGGTTTGCGCGACTTTGTTGCGATGACGACAAATGCCACGCCCATCGACTCACAGTGCTTTTTTTCGCTACCACTTCTCCGTAGACATTCTGCAAGAGCCTATGAATATCTGCGACGCTCAGGTTTTTTGCCAAAAGACATACAGTGACAAATCTCTGCTTGGGTCTCATCTCCGTTACATACTTAATTTTGAAGGCTACGTATAGCGCGACATCCTTCGCAACTTCATGAAACTACAGGCACTGAAGTTGGAATATCCCACTATATCTCACAAAAAATTCCGGATTTTCTCAACCGGAAGTGGCCGAGAAAAAGTCTGTTGCCTTACTAATTGGACACCCCTCGTACATCACTTTGAATCTAATCACAGAGCGTCAAGCATCTCTACGCAATTTTTACTCCTGACACTTCCGATCATTACCAATCTTTCGATTTCTTAATGATCAGGATGTATCCTATGAATCAACCCAGTCCCTTCTTTTAATCAAACTATGCCATAGATTGCTTTCCTCATTTCTCTGTTCTTCATTAGTTGTACCATAGACGCATCTGATCGTCGATATTACTCTGTAGTAACACATTTGAAAAGTTTGTCTGAACTGTTTATCGTTCAAGTTTCGCTGCTGTAGAAGGCTTCACTCTAAAAAATTCCTTCAGAAAGTACTTCCTGACACTTGCTCTCCAGATAGCAAGTCATTCTCTATTTTGTCATTTACTAATCTAATTTCCTCAGCAGTGGCTGATTTCATTTGAGTACATCCCATTATACTTGTTTTACGTTTGTTGATATTCATCTGATAGCCTATTTCCATATGCTTTCCATTCCGTTCAACTGCTCTTTAAAGTTCTTTGGCACCTGTGATTAATAGTAATATTATCGACAGAACACTCTTTTCTCCCTGAGCTTCATATTATCTTCCCAAATTCTCCTTTGTTTTTTCCATCTCGCTTATAGAACATGTTGAATAAGATTGACAGATATGCTGTACGAATGAATACATTAAGAGAATGTTGTATACCTCATATGACCAGAAACCGCCCAAGTCAGGTTGCTCTAGTATCGGATACTTCGGCGTCACTAGGGCACTGAGGATTAGTTAGGACAGTTTGAGTTGGCGCTTTAGATTTTTGATAATAACATCGGGATGATCGGAACAAGTGTTTCGTATTAAAGTGTAATTTGTCAGCCTCTTTAATACGATGGTTACGCATAGTAATATAATGGACACAGTCACAAGTTTTGACTGTCACTGGCCGCTGTATGCCCGACGTGCCAGCTACGTCACCGTTTTCTCTCATTTCCTCTTCGATGTTGCCGTAGTTCTCGCATCGCTTGGCACTGGACGTTTTTGATTTTTGAGATGCGAGCTCTCCTCTGACTGAAGTTTTCTATAACTCCGAGTATATTAATGAGTCATACGAGACGACTTATTTCTTTTTTTGTAATTTTCAATCTGATTTTCACTTAAATTTTTATTATCTCACTTTAGGTCCTTGTAGTGCTCCGCAATCGTTCACCGTGACACCCGAGCGAATGTCAGAGTTAAATACGGTTTCACGGTTCCCCAGTTTATAAAGTTACCGAAATAAGAGCCGTGAAAGTCAGGCTGCTACGATGACGTCAGAGGCATAAGGAATACTGCGCGACAACAACGTACAGACATAATTTGTCCATTGTGGGGTCAACCACTGTTTAAGTGTTAAAGTCTGGTAGTTATTAGCGACTAAAATCTGCCGGCATTTTTTGGTTTACAATTGAAGAAACAAGAAGCCATAAGTAATGTTTAGCAATATCTGACTCAAACCCTCAATAATTTCTGATGTTTTACAAATCCATCTTCAGATGGTTGTTACAGGTTTTGTTTTCTTCTGGGACCCCGTTCTGTATCTGTCATTAGTTTGCTGTATGACCTTGCTTCACGGAATTGTCATCTTTCTGTTTTAAATATTTTAAAGTCAACATATGTTTACGTGAAAACCAATAAAGGGTACAGAACGAGGATCTAGCAAGAAAACGGCGAAACCTAAAACAACCACCTGAATATGAATTTGTAAAAAATCCGAAACCGGTCATGGTTTTACCCAACTAAACAGTGTTAAACCTTACTTTTGAGCAGAATGAAATTTTCACTGTGCAGCGGAGTGTGCGCTATGTGAAACATCCTGGCCGATTGTGTGCCACTCCGAGACTAGAACTCGGGATCTTTGCCTTTCGGGGGCAAACGCTCTACCATCTGAGCTACCCAAGCACGACTCACGCCCGTCCTCAAAGCTTTACTTCTGCCAGTACGTCGTATCCTACCTTCCAAACTTCACAGAATCTCCCCTGCGAGCTATCACTCCTGGAAGAAAGGATATTGCGGAGACATGGCTTAGCCACAGCCTGGGGATGTTTCGAGAATGAAATTTTCACATTGCAGGGGAGAGTGCGCTGATATGAAACTTCAAACTGCAGTTTTAATCTGGTAGGAAATTTGATATCAGCACACACTCCGCTGCAGAGTGAAAATTTCATTTCAGAAACATCCCCCAGGCAGTGGCTAAGTCATTTCTGCGCAATATCCCTTTTTCCAGTTCTGCAAGATACACAGGAGGCAGGAGACTACGTACTGGTGGGACTGAAGCTGTGGGAACGGGTCGTGACTCGTGACTGAGTAGCTCAGTCGGTAGAACGCTTGGCCCTGAATGGCAAAGATCCTGACTTCGAGTTTCGGTCCGGCACACAGTTTCACGTTTCTAGCATTTGTAGACTTAGACAAAGCTTTTGACATTGTTGACTAAAATACTCTTTCAAATTCTAAAGGTGGCAGGGGTAAAATACAGGGAGAGAAAGGCTATTTACAATTTGTACAGGAACCAGATGGCAGTTATAGGAGTCGAGGGACATGAAAGGAAAGCAGTGGTTGGGAAGGGAGTTAGACAGGGCTGCAGCCTCTACCCGATGTTATTCAATCTGTATATTGAGCAAGAAGTGAAGGAAACAAAAGAAAAATTCGGAGTAGGTATGGAGAAGAAATAAAAGCTTTGAGGCTCGCCGATGACATTGTTATTCCGTCAGAGACAGCAAAGGGCTTGGAAGAGCAGCTGAACGGAATGGACAGTGTTTTGAAAGGAGGATATAAGATGAACATCAACAAAAGCAAAACGAGGACAATGGAATGTAGTCGAATTAAGTCGTGTGATGCTGAGGGAATTAGATTAGGAAATGAGACACTTGAAGTAGTAAATGAGTTATGCTATTTGGGGAGCAAAATAACTGATGCTGGTCGAAGTAGTGAGGATATAAAATGTAGTCTGGCAATGGCAAGGAAAGCGTTTCTGAAGAAGAGAAATTTGTTAAGATTGAGTATAGATTTCAGTGTCAGGAAGTCGTTTCTGAAAGTATTTGTATGCAGTGTAGCCATGTATGGAAGTGTAACATGGTCGATAAATAGTTTGGACAAGAAGAGAATAGAAGCTTTCGAAATGTGGTGCTACAGAAGAATGCTGAAGATTAGATGGGTAGATCACATAACTAATGAGGAGGTATTGAATAGGATTGGGGAGAAGAGGAGTTTGTCGCACAACTTGACTAGAAGAAGGGATCGGTTGGTAGGACATGTTCTGAGGCATCGAGGGATCACCAGTTTAGTACTGGAGGGCAGCGTGGAGGGTAAAAATCTTAGAGACCAAGAGATGAGTACACCAAGCAGATTCAGAAGGATGTAGGTTGCAGTAGGTACTGGGAGATGAATAAGCTTGCACAGGATAGAGTAGCATGGAGAGCTGCATCAAACCAGTCTCAGGACTGAAGATAACAACATCAACAACAACAACAACAACACATAGTTTTAGTCTGCTAGGAAGTTTCTTACTCGTGACTTGTTGCTGTTTGTTATAAACCATACAGTATTACAGCCAGAGTGCTCAACGTTCCAATTTTCGGTAAATATCGTGACGATATTTCGTCGCACAAGAAAGTTTGACCGACGAGCGAAAAGATGATTTAACGTGAAAACTGACGACTGGAACTCGGTGTTTGGGAGACGTCGGCCGCCAGTGAGCAGGTCGCAGCGGCTGCGTGTCGTGTGATTTGCGGCCCAGACCGGGTCGGCAGCTCAGCTCGTGGGCAGACGCGGCCGGAGAGCCAGAAATAGAGAGAGGCCTGCCCGCTTCCCGTGACGTCACCCCGCCTGTCGACAGACGCCGCCGGCGCTACAATGGCGGCTCCACGTTCACCTCCCCTGCTCGTAACTC
Organism: Schistocerca gregaria; assembly: GCF_023897955.1. NCBI lineage: Eukaryota > Metazoa > Arthropoda > Insecta > Orthoptera > Acrididae > Schistocerca > Schistocerca gregaria. Next base: position 132,011,278 of record NC_064929.1, read on the forward strand.
CTTCAGCTGGTCTGGCCCTGCCCCCTCCCTCTGTCCACAACTTGTGCCAATCAATTGTGAGGGGAGCATGCCGTGACAGCCTCTGTCAATGACGACAATCAGTCTACTACCACGCAAAGCGCACTGAACACCTTGCCAGCGTGGCTGTTGTTTTAAAATGGTCCAAATGGCTCTGAGCATTATGGGACTTAACATCTGAGGTCATCAGTCCCCTAGAACTTACAACTACTAAAACCTATCTAACCTAAGGACATCACACACATCCATACCCGAGATAGGATTCGAACCTGCGACCGTAGCGGTGGTGCGGTTCCAGACTGAAGTGCCTAGAACCGCTCGGTCACAGCGGCCGGCGTTGTTGTTCTATTCCGTGACCTAGCCGAAGCCTGAAACTGTGTGGAACACAAAATTCTGCACAGCAAACAAGTGTTTCGGCTTCCATACTGTGTTTATGTAACCATGCGTATCTAACAGATAGTAGATGATGATGTTTGGTTTGTAGGACGCTCGACTGAGCGGTTATCAGCGCCTGTACAAATTCCCAACCATTGCTCAGTCCAATCTCGCCACTCTCATGAATGATGATAAAATGATCAGGACAACACAAACACCCAGTCATCTCGAGGCAGGTGAAAAGCAGAGGAATCTCTGAAACAAGTTGCATGTCAAGCATGAAAACCTGTTTTACTAAACAGCCATTTTAAAACTCGGCCCAGTTGAAGGTTGCCTATGCAGTGGCTTGCAGGGGCAGCAAAAAATTGATTTTCAATATTTCTCGTTATTATTGACCAAATTTAAAAATTTAAAATGCTGTCGTAATCGGCTCATTAAGAGCTGTAATACAATGTTAAAAGTTAAAGAGAAGACAAGTACTACAAACTGTGTTTGTCTTGAGGCAGCGTAACTGACAACACGCAAGTACCTGGACTAATTATTATTATTATTATTATTATTATTATTATTATTATTATTTCAGAATGAGAGCAGTTCGCATATTCCAATAAACTTCAAGTATTATTTCAAATTTTTCGTACACTTACTCTCACTTAGCTGCCTAGCCTAAAATACTTAACACATCAAATCATCTGTAAAATAATCAGACGTTTGACGCTGTTTCACACATCTGAGTTGGATTTTTGGTGGATCGAGGGTTTAGTGGTAAGAACAGGAGATCTTAACATGTGAAGCGACACAGGGACTTCTACTGTGCCCAACTTTGTCTCTAAACTACATAAATGACCTTCCAGTGACTTTAAGCGGAAATTCGGAAACTGTAATGTTTGATGAGGCCAGCATGATAGTCAAGGGTCCAAACTGTACCCTAGAAGGTAGCTCAGATGATAGCTCAACAGGCCGACAAGTGGTTCACAACTTACAGTACGTGTCTCAATCTCGCAAAAATTCTTATTACGCAGTTTCAAACATGCAGTAATGGCTTTCGAGAAGTGGAGATTAATGGTCAGCTGTATAATAAATTAAAATGGAGTCGACATGTGGATAAAGTAACCAAGAAGTTCAGTTTAACACGCTGGGTCCCACGACCAGCCAGGTACGGCAGGTGGCCTAAACATTGCCCATCGTGTTCTGACGATCTATGCCGCCTAGTCTACAGTATGTTTTGTTCACTGTGTGGGTCCGGTTTGAGACTGTCCGTACCCGGATACTCGGTAATCAACGTCTGTTGCGATTTAGCTGTTGGTTTATCTTTTCTACTATTCTGTGGAGAAACGTCTGCGGATAAATGCATTTCTTTTCAGTTTATCATTCTTTACGCTGAAAATAATTATTTTATACATAGTCACATACAAGATTTATCTTCAACAGGAAAGACGCGCCTGTTTTAAGGCATTTATATAAAAACAAAATTGTGTGTGTGTGTGTGTGTGTGTGTGTGTGTGTGTGTGTGTGTGGTGTTTGCACTGCTGGTGGCATCGAAGGAGAATGGAGGCTGTGAACGTTCGTGTAAGTAGGCACATTATACCAATGAAAATTGCATGGGGGCCGGAAGCTTGACATCCCGCATCCACCTCTCTATCTACGGTAGGCTGTTCGAGCTCGCGTACCCATCCGAGGGCAGCCAGGTAGTCACAGCCACAGGTGGGTTGGGAAAACAGCTGACACTCGGGCAGTTTTTCAGCGGGTCCGTGGCGTACGCGATCGCAGTCTACTGGCCAAACACACACGGGCAAGCAGATCGCACATGGTAGGGAACGTGCCCACTCTCCAGTACGGTCCCTTGTGCCACGGAAGCGAGAATGCTGGGAACGGGACGTTTCAGCCATCGGATCACGTACCTCTCCTTCGCTGGTTTGGGCTATTATGAGACGTCTCTACAGATACCAGCAGACGTACCTGGTATTACCTTGAATGGCACTGTGTACACTGACCCAAACGTAGTCGCCAAACATTTTGCTCTTCATTAAGCTCGAGATTCAGCATCTGAGAATTACCAACTTTGTGTTGTAAAACAGCGGGTGGAGCGAAAAAGATTATCCTTTTTCCATTCAGCGAGTGGGAATTCACCAGTGTCCTAGCCCATTGAAACAACCGCAGGGCCGGACTACATCCACAGCCAAATGTCAGCCTCATATCGTTGCCATCTTTACCAGCCTTTGGAGTGAGGGCGAGTTGCCACCGCAGTGGCGAGAAAGCAGAATTGCCCTAGTACTGAAACCGGCTAAGCACCCTCTAGAGATGAGATGGACAGTTGTCACCCAGCGTCACTAACGTTGTAAGTTGCTTGAACGCATGGTGAACCGGTGGCTGTGACTGCTTGAGTCTCGAATTCTTCAGGGTGCGTCTGAGGGTGGTTTTCACTAAGGCCGTTCCACTACTGACAATCTGGTTTACCTAGAATCTGCTATCCAAACAGCTTTTTCCCGACGTAAACATCTTAGTCGTCTTCTTCGGTTTATGGCAGCACATGACTTCCCACATTCTTGCTGCCTTACGCTAGTGGGGTCTCAGACGTCTGCTCCTGATTTTTATACAGAACTTCCCGTCGCACTGTGCGTTATGTGTTTTAGTTGGTGCTTCTCACAGTATCCCCCATATCCAAGAGAATGGGGTTCTGCAGTGCTCTTACTGAGTGGCTCCCCCTTTCTAGTGACCATAAATGGTCTAGCAGCAGCTGTTCAGTATCACATCCTTGTATTCTAACGATTTTTGCCGCTACTATTGCTCCTCTAGGGTGGATGTCGCTGAAAGTCGACCGCAAGGCGCAGGCGTGGGTCCTCGCCCATGGTTTTCCGTTTCAGTTGCCAAGATTCGCGTCATGCACTTCTGTCGATGTCTTACCATTCATCCGCAACCAGAACTTCACCTCGACGACCAACTACTCAATGTAGTGGAGACTTATTGCTTATTAGGATAAGTCCTCTATTCTTGGTTGGTGTGGATTCTCCATCTTCGCTAGCTTAAGCGAGAGTGATGGCTGCACATTAATACACTGCCTAACACCAGCTGAGGTGCAGATCACACTACTTATATGCAGCTTTACAAAGTCCTCATACAATCCCATGTTGATCATGGGAGTCTGGCATATGGTCAGACATCAACCTCAGTGTTGCAGATACTGCAGTGTTTGACTTGCGGCAGGAGTGTTTCGAACTGCCCTGTGAGCAGCTTACTCATGAAAGCTTGCAAGCTTGCTACTTTCTTTTGTAATCAAGACTTTAACAAACATGGCAAAGGTAATGTTAATCATAACACAGGGAGCAGCTGTGATCTGAATAACAATACCTTTATTCATTCTTAACATGACAAGACAAAAAAATAGCTAAAGAAACGTCACACAAACATATTCATTTAGCAAACACTTTCAGTAATATGGGGGGGGGGGGGGGGCTGGCTATGGTGGGCAAATTGATCAGCTGGGGATCGATACACGAAACTAACCAGAACACTAATCGCTGTATCTGACCTGATACACGTCAGTCCGGGATATGGCACAGAAACTACACCACCTTCAAAAAGAAAAATATGGTTCGAAAGAAGAGGGTGCTGAGAAGCATATATTGGAGCTCTACGCTGTAGCAGCAAACACTTCACCCTTCTCCTGGTCAGCGCGGCACGATGCGTTCGGCGACTGACGTCATGGATGGCAGCAATCTGTTACCAATGGCGCGTCCCCCCAAAAGTGCAAATACCCAGTCTCACGTTCAGCTACTTCGGAACGCACGTACTTCCCTGTGAGCCTCTGAAACCACGGTGGACTCCAGTGTGCACGTGGAACCGCTTGCTGGTCTGCCGAACCAATTTGACTCCGTCCCATGACCATGCGTGATATAATGTAAAATGTTTAGACGACCGACTCAAGACAAATAAGTACACCCAAGCATCACTTGTATGCGTGATGCTAGAAGCTCTAAGCGGCACACTAGCAAATGACACAAGTCTCACCATTTAGGTAGAGACCTGCAGTCTTTTACTTGCGAAGTGCCAGTACAAGAGAGCCCTCCTCTCTTTCTCTCAGCTTTCCACGCTTCAGTAGCAAAGCATATTTACATCTCACACTACTCCCACTTTAGCACAAGCCAACCACGAGCTGGAGTGCTACATTTGAAGATAGGAGACTGCCCCATTGCTCTGCATACACAGATTTGACCAATCAGAGACTAAAGGTAATTGGGAGAAAAGGAAGAAAAAGATTCAGCTTCACGGCCTCTTTCCGACGCGTTTATGACGTGTCTTTGCTAACAACATGATCAGGATGGAACCACAGCCCTGTTGCGTCCATTTCGAAGTTTCCAAAGAACTGTCGTAAACTCGCTAAAGGCCTTCACAAATATGTTCTGTAACCGAGTCTGGACATCTGGGCGCAAGTGACCTAGCCCACGGAAATTTGCAGAAAACTCAGTTTTCTCATTGGCTTCTTGCCTAACAAGGACCCATCCTCTGCTTTATTGTCGGTCTTCAGTGCGCTGCCTTTTGCACCAGCGACTTCGCGGCGCTAGTCATCCTACCTGGACGCTGCCCCCGACTGATCGGCGCCATCCAACGTGTCTGCACAATGAGACCGCCGGAACTCGGCAGTTCACAAATGTTTTCACCCAGGTTTCATAGAAAAAAAAGCTTCCCTCGGCTCTCTTTCGCAGTATGCTTTTACTGCAGTCGTTTAAAACGGCACCCTCTTCCTTTGAACACAGGTAAAGGTTACTGCTATTTCTTTACTAGAGCACACAAGCAAGAGCGTTAACTGCTGCCCACCATTTAATCATGATGTATGAAGTCAGATTGTAGTACAGATCATCTTCCCTAAAAACATTAAGCGGCGTGACACTGAATCAGAAGTGAGGATGCCCTGCAATCTCTCAAGCTGTCGTCCCTCCATTGTGTACCAGGCGCCAACAACAGCTTATCAGTTATTCTACCATCGTTGGCAGTTCCTCCACGCATCTCTTTCCAAGCATGGAAATCCGTCTCCCACAAAAGCAGTCCAGATTAGGGATCACTATGTAGTCAGCATCTGGTCCATCTTTCTGAACTCCAGTTGTTTCCTCTTCCACTTTTCCTCGGGGACCACTCCTTTACACCTCCTTCCAGACCCACCAGAGGCTCTGTGCCACCAATTCTTCTCAATACTTGGTGCATCCAGGGGTTTGGAACCATATACTGATAGCGTGATGGTTGCTGGTCATATGGGCTTTCCTTCCTCACACTGGAGATGCTGAACTATGATGTTTCTGGGATGGCTGTAGTGTGTCCACTGCAGAGTTCATAGCCATCTCTCATGCACCAGTGTTTCTGCACCAGTGGGGTTCTTTATCACCTGCAGTCTGCAAGGTCTTGACCTTTGGTCAATCCTGGATTCCCTGTATGCCTGTGAACAATGTGGATGCTCAGTGACCTTTGTCTGGACTCCAGGCCATGTTGGGATCCCAGAAAATGAACTCGCTGATAGTCTGGCCAAACTGGGTACCAGTAAACACTCTTGAGATCGGTATTCTGGAAACAGGAAACTACAAATCTGTGGAGGTGCTCCATGAAGACTTCTCACAAGGACTGTATTGTCCTTTGGCGGCTCTTCAGAAACCATACTTGCTTCAGTCATGGATCTCCTCTGCAGTGAGGACCCACTCGATTGTTGTTGTGGCTCCCATTTGATGGTGTTTCACATTTTTCTAGATATTGTGACAAAAAATAAAAACACCTACAGCCGTCCTCATGATTTTATTTTGGCGCTACCAGTTTTGACTCTTCATTGCATTATCTTCAGGTTGTTCTGATGCAGTACAGGTTGATATGATCCCTATGCATAACCCATCAGTTGCCAGAATTACTGGTTTTGCAGATAATGTGTTAGCACTCCAACCATCAACTGATTAAGTAGACACTGGGTATTTTCCCCTCTAGATTTTGCCTGGTGGGCTATCTCTGATCTACAGTCATGTTGATCTGTCTGTTTGAGAAAAAAAGTGACAGATAACCTAGTAGTTTCTTCCCTTTAATCATCCAACCTTTCAACCATGACCCTCTGGCAGATCGCGTGCACTACTTGCGCCAGGGTGCGAGCGTGATAAACAGCGTCCAGGAGCGCCTTTGCCTGATGAGAAGAGGAAACCCTGGAGAGGTCTGGAATGAATCCTGGAATTTTGTAGTGGTGTGTGGGGATAAGGGGATGAGTCACCACATCTATCCCTCATATAAGATAAATCCTGGCGATGTATAGTTGTTTTTTGACCATTAAAATTACAATGCCATGAAGACAGCGTGCAACAGTTGTCGAAATGGAATGAAGTGTACTACATGCTTGGAGTTCCATATTTTTAGCATATTTGTCCAAATGCACGAACGTAAGTATACCCATTTACATACTGTTCATAAGAAAATCTCCAGACTGTAGACTCCCATAATGTAATGGCACATTGTGTACTAAATGTCACTCGATGCAAACCCCCAAATCACCTTTAAATTTAATCCTTAAACTTCAGACAATACTGCATACGAGCAGTAATTAAAATATTGTTTATATGCTTCCTAGTGTTGGTTCAAAATGGTTCAAATAGCCCTGAGCACTATGGGACTTCACTTATGAGATCATCAGTCCCCTAGAACTTAGAACTAATTAAACCTACTTAAGAACATCACACACATCCATGCCCGAAGCAGGATTCGAACCTGCGACCGTAGCGGTTGCGCGGTTCCAGACTGTAGCTCCTAGAACCGCTCGACCACACAAGCGGCCTAGTGTTGGTATTCAAATGACTAAAAGTGTACTTCGCTTCTGAGTCCAACAGCTTCTTTGTTGCAGCAGTTCAAGAATAATAACAAAAATGTAGAAGGAAACAGGCTAATAAATTGCATCCATGATTCCCAGAAACTGCGCAGTCTAATGATGGATCGGTTTTGGCCAACGCAGAAACCGTTTGTTTAGCAATACAGCGCCCTTGTTTGCTGGCAAGGGCGTCCTCGCCTTGGAGATGGCACCGCCCGTTTATTGTATTTGCCGAAGGTTGGCCGGCGGACTCCCTCCGTGTATTTACGCGCTCGTTGCGATACGGCCAGCTGTTGAGAGATGCGAGGACGGCGGGCACTCAGAAGCCTTCGAGATCGCTGCCAACCGATCACGTGGCTCCGCTGTCGAAAGCGCCGGGCGCTGCGCATATTTTGTGCTCGCGGACGCGCCTGGTTTCTTTCGTTTTGCAACGTTGGCAAGGCCGCCTGCAAGCGGCGCGCTCTCCATCACGGTGTTTACACCATCACCACTACCACCACCGGCGGTTCATATGGGACCGATCACCTCCATGTGCGACCAAGCCGACGTCTACGGTTCAAACATTTTCTGTCGCAACACAACTCTCGTTGTCTTATCAGTAACTGCGAATAATAGGATTTCGTTTCCGTTGGTTTTCTCTCTATCGTAAAGAGTGTCGGACTACCAACACATACACTAATATAATCTGTGCCCGCCCGGTTGGCCGTGCGGTCTAACGCACGGCTTTCCGGGCGGGAAGGAGCGCCTGGTCCCCGGCACGAATCCGCCCGGCGGATTTGTGTCGCGGTCTGGTGAACCGGCCAGTCTGTGGATGGTTTTTAGGCGGTTTTCCATCTGCCTTGGCGAATGCGGGATGGTTCTCTTTATTCCGCCTCAGTCACACTATGTCGGCGATTGCTGCGCAAACAAGTTCTCAACGTACGCGTACACCACCATTTCTCTATCACGCAAACGCAGGGCTTACACTCGTCTGGCGTGAGATGTTTCCTGGGGGGGAGGGGGTTCACCGGGGGCCGAACCGCACAATAACCCTGGGTTCGGCGCGGGGGAGGGGGCGGAGGGGTGAAGTGGACTGGGGTAGTCGTCGTGGGGTTGTGGACCACTGCGGCTGCGGCGGGGACGGAGTCTCTCCATCGTTTCTAGGTCCCCGGTTAACATACAATACAACACAATATAATCTGCAGTTGGTTCAAAATTTTAGTACGCCATTTACGGTACTTCAATTTGTGGAAATAACTTTCATACCTTTCTTAAACGGTCAAATGTTTTGTGAAATGAGTTGTTTAAAAGTTAGAAACAAATATATTAGAGAAAAATTTGTCGCAACTTTGAATGATGCTCAGTGTCAAAGTGCGCATTCTACATAGTCTACCCGACAAATATCGTCTAGCACTCTTTAAAATTCTGCGAAAATACTGAACTTTAAATTTTACATCTACTTCTGATTGGTTGCACATGATTCTAGCGTCATCAAATGCTTCTCTAATCTGTTTAATTCCTTTTTTATAGAGAAACTATTAAAAAATATTAAACTGTTTTTCCTACACTTCTTTTGTTTTGAACTTAAAGCATGAAAAACATGTATAACAAATTTTTTAATAACATTCTTACTAGACATTTTTATTTTCACGTTATCTTCAGAATAATACTGTACTTTTCAATCAGATCACTACAGTAAAAATGAAGCTTTTGCTAATTACTGTAATTACTTTGAAGGAATTAAATTTTTTTGAAAACTAGACCTCACTGTGGTCAATTTGGTATTCCTTTTGTCTCTTTCACACTCTTAATTTAACTACGGAACTTGGAACAAAAATCCATTGTGTATATTGTCTTACTTTCGATCCACTCAAACATTTGAAAAAAATTTAGCGCCCACAGGCACCGTCTGCAGGGGAACAACAGCCGTCAGAAATTAAAATTGTATAGCAGTCACATCTCGCACGAAACTTTCCTTTCTTGACACATTTCACTCTACCTGTAGACTTTTGTACCACAAGGAAACAAGGGAGAGGATGATATTATGAGTGGCCGGTATTCTCTCTCTAGAGCACAAATGCACATGGCGATTTATTAGGTTCTTTATTTACAGAAACTGGAATAGTCAATGTTTGTGGTACAAGCTCGTCAGGAGTAGTCTCGCTATGGTCACTAAACTCCTCACTACGTACTATCATAGCCTGTGATGAACTAAACCCGCTCTGCGAGTGTAGTGACAGACGTCAAACTGGATGGTTGGGTGTGTGAGTGAGTGAGGCCCCCGTGTCAGTAGCAGCGGCCTGAATACATGCTGTCGAGAGGGCGTTGGCGGCTTGTTGGTTGTGGATGTGTCTTTGGCCTCTTTCGTGATAGGTGCGCTTGTTCCACGCCTACTAATCGATCTGTGCTTTCATCTTTGCTGACCGGTGTGCTGGCGACAGCTTAAGCCATCGCGCAACCAGTGCGAGCATCTTGAGAAATAGCGTGTCTGAGGGCCACACGATACAAATGTTGGGTTGTGTAGAGCGCCACTGCCGTACATAAAATGTGATAAACGTATGATGGTGTCGCTCTACACAGCTTAGTATTTGTATCATGTGGTTCTCGGCCACATAATTTCTCAAGATGCTAGTGTTGGTCGAGTGAAATAAAGAAAAAGTTACATGCGACCGACCTATGGTTGCTACGATAAAAATATGTGTGTGTGTGTGTGTGTGTGTGTGTGTGTGTGTGTGTGTGTGTGTGTGTGTGTGTGTGTGTGTGTGTCATGTCAGATTGTCAGATGAAACACGAAATAAAACGGCCAGACCCTTGATTTGGGATTCAAACACTTCAAGAAAGAAATCCAGACAACAATATTGGCAACAACGAACATATGGGGCTTTACGTTGAATGCTTTGGAGGAAACCAGCTCGAAAGCGCTAGGTGTCAATTGGCAAGTAATTTTATTCATACTAATGTTATAAATGCGAAAGGAACTCTGTTCATGTTTCCACGACCGAACCGGTGGACGGATATTGAAGGAACTTGGTGTGGCGGTACCTTGAATGCTGAGGAATACCTTAGGCTAGTGTAGGAAGTCTGTAGTACAAGATATTTATTGATTTCGCCGGCCAGTGTGGCCGAGCGGTTGTAGGCGCTTGTCCGGAATTGCGCTGCTGCTACGGTCGCAGGTTCGAATCCTGCCTCGGCCATGGATGTGTGTGATGTCCTTACGTTAGTTACTTTTAAATAGTTGTAAGTTCTAGGGGACTGATGACCATATACGTTAAGTCCCATAGTGCTCAGAGCCATTTTTACCATTTGATTTCAAGAACATAACGCGAAATATGGTGATACAATTACTGTTTGAAAAAGCTATTTCCCTCTTGACCTTTGCTGTTGGTCGCATTATTTTATGAAGTAGTTCCACGTAATACGATTCAGCGTAATGAATTCGAAGTTTATACAATCCTCATCGTGTTTAAGCCACACTTCCACATTAATATCGGTCCCAAGCCCGTCGCGTTTTAGTCACTGAGTGTCACGTGTGTCTCACAGCGTCCGAGACACTTCAAAGACACACAGCGACGGCGTTATTGAAATGCTGCACGATAAACACAGAAGCGTCGTGCTTTCACGTGTAGAGCGTAGGAGGTCTTTACAGAGGCTGCTTCTGATAATGGTATGCGAGTGAGGGGCCCTGGGTAACAGGCAGAAGTGTGAGGGCAGTCGACGTTACTGCACGTACAAATAATACAAAATTTGCGCTGTACTGAACTATTATTTAATGATTTCAGAAACTCCACAGTTTATTTTAGTGACATTACCATTGCTCACCATAACAAAGGTACTGATATGCGTGAGCAGCTTCGGGCTTTGTAGTCCAGTCGGCATGCCACCACCAATATTCGTGCATGACGCTGAACCCCAGCCGCAACATGTACAGTGGCATTTCACTGTGGGAAGTTACAGGGTGAACGAATCTCTCCATTTCACAGCTTTTATAGCAACAACCGCTTCAGCATCCACCAGTACACCCATTTTGCAGGAGTTACCCATGGACAGACTGCAGCAGGGTTTGGCGAAATGCTCATCAAAAATCCCTACCTTCAGATGTCAAATGCACTTGGTTGGATGTAATCTACGGAAAGGTACAACGTATAGCTACTACCCACGCCCCTACATATGCAGGGCTCGGCTGACCTGTGCTAACCCAAAAAGGCAAACAGGTGAGGGCAGCTGAAGTTGCTGCACGTACAGCAGCTTGCTTACAATCATTCATCACAAGAAAACAGCCGATAACCGAGCACAGCCGCGGGGAACAGGTAGTCGGACTATAGTTTTAGTTAAGACACAAAGCAATTACAGACATAGTCCGCAAGTGGGCATTGATTTAAATCAACGAGGAAAGTTCAAAATTTGTTGTCGACTAGGATTCGAACAGGTCTCCTGCTTATTAGGCAGGGGCTTTCACCACTGAGCCATTTCGACACAGTGGTCATCGCGACTGCACGGACTACAGTAGAATGGCTGGCGTCACTCAAATTCTCAACTTACCCACGCGCCACTAATATGATGCTCCTTCGCGGTCGGGCACAAATATTCAACTCCCTCCAGTGATTCAAATCACTGCCCACGTGCAGCCAGTGCCTGCAATTCCTTTGTGTTTCATTCATAGCCGATGTTGTTGCTGTGGTTTTCAGTCCAGAGACTGGTTTGATGTAGCTCTCCATGCTACTCTATCCTGTGCAAGCTCCATCTCCCAGTACTTACTGCAACCTACATCCTTCTGAATCTGCTTGGTGTATTCATCTCTTGGTCTCCCTCTACGATTTTTACCCTCCACGCTGCCCTCCAAAATTAGATTGGTGATCCCTTGATGCCTCAGAACATGTCCTACCAACCGATCACTTCTTCTAGTCAAGTTGTGCCACAAATTTCTCTTCTCCCCAGGTGTATTCAATACCTCCTCGTTAGTTACGTGATCTACCCATCTAATCTTCAGCATTCTTCTGTAGCACAACATATCGAAAGCTTCTATTCTTTTCTTGTCTAAACTATTTATCGTCCATGTTTCACTTCCATATATGCCTACACTCCATACAAATACTTTCAGAAATGACTTCCTGACACTTAAATCTATACTCGATGTTAACAAATTTCTCTTCTTCAGAAACGCTTTCCTTGCCATTGCCAGTCTACATTTTATATCCTCTCTACTTCGACCATCATCAGTTATTTTGCTCCCCAAATAGTATAGCTCCTTTACTACCTGAAGTGTCTCATTTCCTAATCTAATTCCGTCAGCATCACCCGACTTAATTCGACTACATTCCATTATCCTCGTTTTGCTTTTGTTGATAGTCATATTATATTCTCCTTTCAAGACACTACCCATTCCATTCAACTGCTCTTCAAAGTCCTTCGCTGTCTCTGACGGAATAACAATGTTATCGGCGAGCCTCAAAGCTTTTATTTCTTCTCCATACCTACTCCGAATTTTTCTTTTGTTTCCTTCACTTCTTGCTCAATATACAGATTGAATAACATCGGGGAGAGGCTACAACCCTGTCTCACTCCCTTCTCGACCACTGCTTTCCCTCGACTCTTATAACTGCCATCTGGTTTCTGTACAAATTGTAAATAGCCTTATGCTCCCTGTATTTTACCCCTGCCACCTTTAGAATTTGAAAGAGAGTATTCCAGTCAACATTGTCAAAAGCTTTCTCTAAGTCTACAAATCCTAGAAACGTAGGTTTGTCTTTCCTTAATCTATTTTCTAAGATGCGTCGTACGGTCGGCATTGCCTCACGTGTTCAAACATTTCTACGGAATCCAAACTGATCTTCCCCGAGGTCGGCTTCTACTAGTTTTTCCATTCGTCTGTAAAGAATTCGCGTTAGTATTTTGCAGCTGTGACCTATTAAACTGATAGTTCGGTAATTTTCATATCTGTCAACAACTGCTTTCTTTGGGATTGGAATTATTATATTCTTCTTGAAGTCTGAGGGTATTTCGCCTGTCTCATACATCTTGCTCACCAGATGGTAGAGTTTTGTCAGGACTGGCTCTTCCAGGGCCGCCAGTAGTTCCAATGGAATGTTGTCTACTCCCGGGGCCTTGTTTCGACTCAGGTCTTTCAGTGCTCTGTCAAATTCTTCACGCAGTATCGTATTTCCCATTTCATCTTCATCTTCATCCTCCTCCATTTCCATAATATTGTCCTGAAGAACATCGCCCTAGTATAGACCCTCTATATACTCCTTCCGCCTTTCTGCTTTCCCTTCTTTGCTTAGAACTGTGGTTCCATCTGAGCTCTTGATATTCATACAAGTGGTTCTCTTTTCTCCAAAGGTCTCTTTAATTTTCCTGTAGGCAGTATCTATCTTACCCCTAGTGAGATAAGCCTCTACATCCTTACATTTGGCCTCTAGCTATCCCTGCTTAGCGATTTTGCACTTCCTGTCGATCTCATTTTTGAGACGTCTGTATTTCTTCTTGCTGCTTCCTTTACTGCATTTTTATATTTCCTCCTTTCATCAATTAAATTCAATATTTCTTCTGTTACTCAGGGAGTTCTACTAGCCCTCGTCTTTTACCTATTTAATCCTCTGCTGGCTTCACTATTTCATCCCTCAAAGCTATCTATTATTCTTCTACTGTATTTCTTTCCCCCATTCCTCTCAATTATTCCCTTATGCTCTCCCTGAAACTCTGTACAACCTTTGGTTTATTTAGTTTATCCATGTCCCATCTCCTTAAATTCCCACCTTTTTGCAGTTTCTTCAGTTTAATCTACAGTTCGTAACCAATAGATTGTGGTCGGAGTCCACATCTGCCCCTGGAAATGTCTTACAATTTAAAACCTGGTTCCTAAATTTCTGTCTTACCATTATATAATCTATCTGATACCTTTTAGTATCTCCAGGGTTCTTCCATGTATACAACCTTCTTTCACGATACTTGAACCAAGTGTTAGCTATGATTAAGTTGTGCTCTGTGCGAAATTCTACCAAGCGGCTTCCTCTTTCATTTCTTAGCCCCAATCCATATCCACCTACTACGTTTCCTTCTCTACCTTTTCCTACTACCGTATTCCAGTCACCCACGACTATTAAATTTTCGTCTCCCTTCACTATCTGAATAATTTCTTTTACCTTATCATACATTTCTTCAATTTCTTCGTCATCTGCAGAGTTAGTTGGCATATAAACTTGTAATACTGTAGTAGGCGTGGGCTTCGTGTCTATCTTGGCCACAATAATGCGTTCACTATGCTGTTTGTAGTAGCTTACCCGCACTCCTATTTTTTTGTTCACATATACATAGTGTTAGTGTCTAGCGGTACTTGAATTCGTACGAGGTATCTGACCAATGTACGCTACAAGACGGTACTGCCCTATTCTTCGGCTGCCCTGCCACATAACTGGGTGCAGTGCGCCGTCAGTAAGGCGCGTCCCACCGCCCACGCAGCAGCTGTTACGCGACCGAGCGCCCACAATGCGACAATCTGCATTCCGCGAGCCGACGCCAGCGGCAAACGGCCCGTGCGCCGGCCACAAAGCGCCGTCTCTCCAAACAGGCGGCTCTCGTGCCAGCGGAATGCTGTTCTGCTCCTCACTTCACTCTCGTGTGAGATTAGAATCATTTATCACGGTTGCACACGTACGGCGGGTCCCTGAGCCCGAAATGAAAGTATTTCGAAACCTGTATGGTGTCCTCGATACGTTAAACGGCCATTCTAAGCTTCCACCTTCCTCCGTCACCTCTATTTATAGCCGTTACCTGTCCCAAATTCAATTAAAAGTAGTTAGTCTAAATTGCTACACTTCGGTACACACACGCTATCTGGTTAACAGTATACGGACACCTATTAGTGACCATCAGGTGTCTGAATGTCAGTGGAGGAATGGTATTCCACTCCTCATGAACAGAAAGCACAAAAGCTACTGATGCTCAACGCTAGGATCAGGAGCGAAATCGAGGTTCTGACTCATCCCAGAGGTGTTCCGTTAGGGCCAGATCAGGACTCTGTACATGCCAGTTCATGTCAGGAATGTTGTTGTCCACAACCCTCACACACACTACTTAATGATACGGTGCTGAAATGCTGATAAAATCATCATCTCTGAATTCTGTTATAACATTACTGGCCATTAAAATTGCTACACCAAGAAGAAATGCAGATGATAAACGGGTATTCATTGGACAAATATATTATACTACTACTGACATGTGATTACATTTTCACGCAATTTCGGTGCATAAATCCTGAGAAATCAGTACCCAGAACAACCACCTCTGGCCGTAATAACGGCCTTGATGCGCCTGGTCATCGAATCAAACAGTGCTTGGATGGCGTGTACAGGTACAGCTGCCCATGCAGCTTCAACACGATAGCACAGTTCATCAAGAGTAGTGACTGGCGTATTGTGACGAGCCAGTAGCTCGGCCACCATTGAACAGACGTTTTCAATTGGTGAGAGATCTGGAGAATGTGCTGGCCAGGGCAGCAGTCGAGCATTTTCTGTATCCAGAAAGGCCCATACAGAACCTACAACATGTGGTCGTGCATTATCCTGCTCAAATGTAGGGTTTCGCAGGGATCGAATGAAGGGTAGAGCCACGCGTCGTATCACATCTTAAATGTAACGTCCACTGTTCAAAGTGCCGTAAATGCGAACAAGAGGTGACAGACGTGTAACCAATGGCACCCCTATACCATCACGCCGGGTGATACGCCACTATGGCGATGAATACTCGCTTCCAATGTGCGTTCACCGCGATGTCGCCAAACACGGATGCGACCACCACGACGTTGTAAACAGAACCTGGATTCATCCTAAAAAAAATGGCGTTTTGCCATTCGTGCATCCAGGTTCGTCGGTGAGTACACCATCGCAGGCCCTCCTGTCTGTGATGCAGCGTCAATGGTAACCGCAGCCACGGTCTCAGAGCTGATAGTCCATGCTGCTGCAAACGTCGTCGAACTGTTCGTGCAGATGGTTGTTGTCTTGCAAACGCCCCTATCTGTTGACTCAGGGATCGATACGTGGCTGCACGATCCGTTACAGCCATGCGGATAAGATGCCTGTCATCTCGACTGCTAGTGACACGAGGCCGTTGGGATCCAGCACTGCGTTCCGTATTACCCCCCTGAACTCACAGATTCCATATTCTGCTAACAGTTTTTGGATCTCGACCAACGCAAGCAGCAATGCGATACGATAAACCGCAATCGCGATAGGCTAGAATCCGACCTTTATCAAAGTCGGAAACGTGATAGTACGCATTTCTCCTCCTTACACGAAGCATCACAACAACGTTTCACCAGGCAACGCCGGTCAACTGCTGTTTGTGTATGAGAAATCGGTTGGAAACTTTCCTCATGTCAGCACGTTGTAGGTGTCCCTGCAGGCACACAGCGGGAAGCCGGGCAGACGTCATCACCTCGCCACGATGCGAAGGGCGCGTCTGACATCGAGAAGCGTGCCGAGAGCTGATGGACACCTGCAGCCATTACGACGGAACGTCAAGAATGTACGCGCCACATCATTTATGTTCTTCTGACCTGGCGGCAGTCACTTTACCTGCCTTAGAAAACAGGGATATGCCGACAATTCCAGCACCCCTCCAATGGCACGAGGAGGAGCATGCAAAAAGCGCAGGGAGGCGTGTGAAAGAAACCAGCAGTGTTAAGACGATGTTTTCCTCGACAGTGAGGACATTCCTTGTAAAAGACGGACGCAAGCAGATTTTGAGATGGAGCTCAAACCTGAGTCTGTCGAGGGCTCACACAGAGAGCTGTTATAAACAAGTGTTGTGTAACTGCTCTCCCAGGAGCCTCAGAATTCCGGGAAACATCCTAACAATGTGAACTGGTGGGAAGGATTCCGATTCACGAGCCAGACGCCAGAGAGAAAATTTCCACCCTGCATGGAGAGGCGTGGCGATGAAACGGCGATCTGTCATTGGGCTAAATTGAAAATTTCATCCCCCAATGACAACACTGAAAGGAATAATGTTTCGTAGAGGAGTTGAGAGATGGACGAGAAGCGTAAAGGGGAGTCGTGGATATACCGCGGAAGTGAGAGGACATGGGCGGTCTTCCCAGGCCTAATAGCACAGCTTTGGCCACGCTACCGACAACGGGCACACAACGCGGAGATCGTACCTGGGACGCCGCTTATTTGAAGCAAGCCTGATTTGCGTCGTCATAGTGGCGCTACCAGCAGCAATCTACGCGACTGGCACGAAGTTCGAATATACGTCATCTTTCAGACGTAGATACACGCCTACCAATTTTCGTTTATGTGGCCCAATTACTTCTTGGTTTTAAGAGTTCTTTTGTGGCAATCTAAATGACGTGTCTGTCTACCAGGACACTAGTAATGCTATATTCGCATGTCACGGGTTTGTTTTTCCTATGATCCGCATTAACGTACATTTTTCTACATTTAGGTCCAAGTGCCATTCATCACACCAACTAGATATTTTGTGTAAGTCATCTTGTATTATACTTGAAACGCCCCCTTAGAAAAAATTATGAATGTGCTGATAAACCGGTTAAATTATTTGATTTTTCAAACAGCTGAGCAAAACTGAACGTACTCAGACATTTCGCTCTTTTACCTATTCTGATCATAATTAAACTGACACACAATATTTTTAGCGCAACGCAATCTGACTTTCAAAAATACTTACAAAACAATGGCCCTGACTAACAATAACCTATCTTTCATGAATCACTTACCTCACAAAAATCTTTGTTACTCGAACTACTGCAATACAGCGAGCGCCAATACTGCCAGCTAAATAAAGGACTCTAGCTACTGAAGGCATTAACTACTGATAGGCTCCCGTCTCCGGCCATCCTGATTTAGGTTTTCCGTGATTTCCCTAAATCGCTTCAGGCAAATGCCGGGATGGTTCCTTTGAAAGGGCACGGCCCATTTCCTTCCCCATCCTTCCCTCACCCGAGCTTGCGCTCGTTGTCGACGGGACGTTAAACACTAATCTCCTCCCTCCACTACTGATAGGCATAGTTAGCAAATGAGAGATTTTGATAGAGAACAAACAATGTATTTACTTCAATAGTGTTAAAAAGTCATAATATATAAATCAGTTTATGGCATCCAGTCTTACAAAACTACTCTTTCTGGCGGACACACGTCCAGATCGTCCGCTCTCAAAACTCTGCCATCTCTCCCCCCACATCCTCCAACTGCGCAACGCTACGCGCTGTTCACATCTAACTGCCCAACATTACAATAGCAATATTGCAACAGTGCAGACCAGCCACAGGCTTCACACAGCACAGTCAGTGATTTTCATATAGAGCGCTACGTGGCGTTTCCAACATAAAAACCTAAACAGCCTACTTACATTCTAGTCACACCTTGCAGTACACCTCAGCAAACAACCGCAGACTGCTGCTCACCCTGTCCGTCAGGTAATTTATGTACATAGAAAATAACAGCGGTCCTGTGGCATTTCCTCATGGCACACCAGACGATAGGCTTGACTCTGATGAACAGTCGCCGTCAAAGACACTGTACTTAGGTTGTTCTTCGAGCCAGTCAGAAGATATCGGGGAACTAATTCCCTACGCTCGTATCCTCGTTAACGGTCTGCAGTGGGGCGCCGTGTCAAATGCTTTACGGAAATCCAGTAATACGGAACCCGCCTGTTGCTCTTCATCTGTAGTTCACAGTATATCATGTGAGAACGGCAAACTGAGTGTCCCATCTAGGACTGCGATGTTTCCATCATCTGCTAAAAGCCTGTTACTGATGCTAATGTGTCGAAGGTAATTAATGTAGGAATAAAGGAGTGTCGTGATGGATTAACCATAGACCGAAATATGTCTACCTCTGCCCTGATCGAAGACGGTAACGAGATCGCGTTACGCCTAAAGACGGCTTCGGGCACGCCGGTGATCGGTACCCCCCTCTGGGTGGACGATGAGGCGTAACGAATGCAGCCCGTCTGAGCCGAAAGCAGCACACAGGACATCCATCACCGGCGACAGGTGCTGGACGGCGGCCCAGCTGCGTGCTCTCCTGCGTCCAATCCCCCCTTCCCCTCTCTCTCCCACTCCCTCCCACTACACGTCGCAAGTGTTCTGTTCCAAGGACAGACAATAGGCGAGTAAGTACTAGTCAACCCCACACTCGATTCTTTGAACCAGGCGTGGACAGCGCTGGCCGTTTTGGCCGAGCGGTTCTAGGCGCTTAAAGTCCGGAACCGCGCGACCGCTACGGTCGCAGGTTCGAATCCTGCCTCGGGCATGGATGAGTGAGATATCCTTAGGATGGTTAGGTTAAAGTGGTTCTAAGTATAGGGGACTGATGACCTCAGATGTTAAGTCCTATAGTGCTCAGAGCCATTTGAACCAGGTGTTGGCAGCCTTTGGTCACCGGTGGGTCTGATTCAGATACTTAAGCTCGCGGACCGCTCACAAACTTTGTTGCTGACTGGTGCAGTGCACAATTGTTAACTCAGCAGTTTCTTTATTTAATGTGCTAATAAAATCTTACCGTCAATTGAGCATTGCCGGTGCTTCATCACAATTCCAAAGGCCTCAGTTCACTCAGGGCTGGCAGATATCCCGATTCTGACGGAATTGTCCCAGATTTTCAGCGGAAAATCTGCCGATTAAACCTTGTCCGAACAGGTAAAAATCCGAATTTTACGTACATACGCTGAAGCGGCTGGTAAAAATTTGTACCAAGGCCGGAAATCTTTCTTCTGCTAATTAGGCAGTTGCGTTAGTCACTAAGCCACCTATGCACAACGGTTCACCCAACTGCACGGATTACCATGGCACGCCTCGCTCCTTGATCCAAATTCTCACTCTTCTACATCTACATTCATACTCCGCAAGCCACCTGACGGTGTGTGGCAGAGGGTGCCCTGAGTACCTTTATCGGTTCTACCTTCTATTCCAGTCTCGTATTATTCGTGGAAAGAAGGATTGTCGGTATGCTTCTGTGTGGGCTCTAATCTCTCTGATTTTATCCTCATGGTCACTTCGCGAGATATACGTAGGAGGGAGCAATATACTGCTTGACTCTTCGGTGAAGGTATGTTCTCGAAACTTTAACAAAAGTTCGTACCGAGCTACTGAGCGTCTCTCCTGCAGAGTCTTCCACTGGAGTTTATCTATCATCTCCGTAACGCTTTCGCCATTACTTAATGATCCTGTAACGAAGCGCGTTGCTCTTCGTTGGATCTTCTCTATCTCTTCTATCAACCCTATCTGGTACCGATACCACACTGCTGAGCAGTATTCAAGCAGTGGGCGAACAAGCGTACTGTAACCTACTTCCTTTGTTTTCAGATTGCATTTCCTTAGGATTCTTCCACTCAGTCTGGCATCTGCTTTACCGACGATCAACTTTATATGATCATTCCATTTTAAATCACTCCTAATGCGTACTCCCATGTAATTTATGAAATTAACTGCTTCCAGTTGTTGACCTGCTATACTGTAGCTAAATGATAAGGGATCTTTCTTTCTATGTATTCGCAGCACATTACACTTGTCTACATTGAGATTCAATTGCCATACCCTGCACCATGCGTCAATACGCTGCAGATCCTCCTGTATTTCAGTACAATTTTCCATTGTTACAAACTCTCGATACACCACAGCATCTTCGCGTATAAGGGGGAATTGATAGTAGTCTGGGGGCGGCAGTGAGACTTCAGATTGAAGAGGAAGGTGTGCCACAGTACCCCGCGTAGTTCTGTGAACCGCTGTGCACAGGTGGTTTAGTGGCCGGATGCGCAAAGATGAGCGTCGGTGCTGTCGTTGTGAAACCGACCAAGTAAACTGAGCAACTAAGGACAACATGAGAGTATGCGACCTACGAAGAACTAACACTTGCACAGTTAGCAATGGAATGGACTTCAAATTTTGTTTTGATGTCTATAAATACTTTTCTTTAGAGTGCCGGAGGTGGCCCCACTTTGACTTCGTTGTTGTTTCATGCTGCATCGTAGGACGGCAGTGAGGTTCCTTCCAGGACAGTCATAATGTATAAAGACGTACTATTGTTTTGTGAATAATAAAGGTTTCTGTTTTTCCTACCTTCCTCAACAAAATTTTAAAAAAATCTTTAAGAAAAGGTAAGGTGCTTTCCTACCAGGTGAAAGTTGCTTTCGTTCGTTAAAAAATGGCAGGGAAAAGTTAAAAAAAACATAGTAGAGCACTTAAACAAAAAAAAGTGGCTAACGCACCTGCGTAGTAAGCAGGTGTCTCGGGTTCACTTCCCAGCTTTGATACCAATTTTTCACTCGCTACTTCAGTCGTACATATAATCATAGCTGCACGAGACCAGTAGTCTCTGAAATTAATTTGCGTAAAAATTCCGATCACATAAAAATGGACAATATTTTATGTAATATTATGGCCTCTGCTTCAAATTGTTAATTATGGGTTGAGGGGCAATCTTGTAAAAGTTAGTGAAATTTACAATTTTGCTTTCAGTTTTAGTCAGAGAGCTAAATTGGCAAACCTGACCCAACAGCCGTTGTTCTCGAGTAGTGAGTCAAGAATAACTAAGTAGTGTTGAGCGCTTTCCTTCCTCTGTGGCATCCTTGGTCGTCTTGAAGTCAGTAAATGATGGTCTTGTCAAAACATTCAAGAGAGAAGCGGCCGATGATCTGCAGCGTGGTACAGGATGCCTTGGCAAACGATTTCACTTTGAAAAGAGCTTTAACTGTCAAGTCGTTTCCATTAACAGGGAAACAGTGTTCAGTTTCGGAATTCTTAGAAGTAACTTCGTGTACACGAGGATCTGATGGTCGAAAAATGTAATTAAACGTCTTTCTTAAGGAAAAAGAACTTTTTAAGCCCGTTGAAACTGTGGAAAGTTGTCTATTTCGTGTTTTCTATACCTCATTCCAATACCGCTCCAGGACGAACTTTCAACAAGATAAAGAACACGTGGTGAACTAAGAGAAATGCTTTGCCAAGGACACTGAAAAGCGAGCAGAAATATCAATAAGTTAAAACGTAGTCTAAAATTCAGAGTGCGATATAAAAAAGCACTGCGTCTGTTTTGTCTAGGTTTCCTAAAAAATCCCGATTTTGTTAAAAAGGGAAAAAATGTAAAAAATATTAACCCTACCTCCACAGCAGATGATTTTTTAAACTTATTTTTAAAATAATTTGCCCAGTAGTGGTTCCTTTTATTACTCGCAATGGTGGTAAGGCTTTCGTTATTCTAAACTCCACATCTGCTCAACAAAGAAAAATTACTGAGTTGTCTGACAAATCAGTGCTCTTGTCCAAACTGTGACAGCACGATCACATAAGCATTTTAATGTTCTTAGTGATGGTACCATTCCGTCTAACATCAGTTTGTCTCGCTAAACTAACGTGTTTGGGCTCTTTGTTTATCCGAATGTAGTAAATCAGCAATGTCATAGAGGGTCGTCTTTACTAATTCGCCTTCAGCAAAAGGCTTTAATGATATGCTTATTTTTCTTCTTATTACGAAACTAGCTCTAACCGAATATTAGCACTGTAGCCTTAGTTTGGCAAACGTTTGCGAAAGTTAATACTTTAACGTTCTTTCCGCAACTGCCTTGTAACCTTTTGTTGAGCAATGTGTTTGGTTCACAACAGATAGTGCTTCACTACACAACAAGTGGTTTATCTTTGTTCTTGGTAAAGAAATAATCCTCTGTCTATTTTTCCTGGAATTGACGACATTCAGCATATACTATCCTCTTCTTAATTCCAGATATTTTGTGAATGGACTCAAGAGGCGCAAGGAAACTAGCAAGAAATTAAAAAACAACTAGCGTAGCACTTCACACGTGAACCGACAGCGTATAACTAGTTCGATCACATTGTTTCGACCGTTACTGCCGTTGTTGTTCAGATCGGCACATTTCACAAATAGTCGGAAATTTTCGTCCTATTATAGCCCACTACAAACGTTTGAAATTTATCAGTGTGTAGCACAGACGTAGGGAGGCAGGCCAGTACAGCACTCGTGGCTACCGCATCGCGGTCGCAAAGTGGGGCCGTGGCAGCGCCAGATAAGTTTTTACGGTCTGACGATAATTTATGGATTTGTAGTTTTACCTTGACGATTTCCACTATGGACAAACAGTAGATACTGTTATTGTGAAGAAGGTTGGGTTATCCCGACTGAAACCTAGGTAAATTCTAGGTAAACGGTGCAACTGAGGCTGTTCATTATTAAAATTAAAATTAGTGGAAAAATGCTCCTATCGGAGCCCAAAAAATGCAAATTTTTCCCTGTTTATTTAAAAGACTCTGGCTAAAAAGCGAGGTACCAGCTACATCATTCTACTTTCCTTAGCGTCTTTAAAAAATTTCCAAACTTCTTGACAAGGGAACATTTTTATGCTGAGAGATAAGAAGACAGTGGCAGTGGTAAAGAGACGGAAAAGTAATAAATACTGGAAGGTAGTAGACAGTGTTTGTCACAGGAAGAGCGAAGTAGATAATGGCTGTGGGAGACAGGAGAGGGACACACCGTCAGTGGAACATAGTTGTCTTTGAGAGAACAGTGCTAGGAAAAGAGTGAAAAGGAGATAGTATAGTGCCGGGGAGAGGGGGGGGGGGGGGGGGAGGAGAGAGCAACATTGAGAGTAGTAGGACAGAACGAATAGGATTGTGGCTACGAAGCAGACAATGATAGTGAGAGGGGAAGAGAAAACTAAACGACAATGAGTTGGGTTGAATGAGTGAGAGAGAATGGGCAAGTGGGATCGGATGGGTATGTGCGACATACAGCGATGGAATAGAGGGTGTGAGAGAGTTACAGTTATGGGAGCTTATGGGTGTCAGATGTGATTTGCATGTTAAAAATAAAACTATACGTTCGCATTCAAATATTTTTAAAGATGTTGAGGGAGGCACTGCAAACAGTACAATTGGTTGCACAACAGAAGTCATAAGCTGATACATTAGGAGCATGTTAAGTTCAAACTTCCAGAGCAGCATTCCAAGTGAAAGAAACAACGACTAGAAGTTGGCGTACCAGTGATGTAACTGCGAGCCCTGTCTGAATACAAAGACATGGATTTTTAAGGGATTGTGGCGGCAAACTATTTCTCCCTTCCCACGATCAGCCCACCAATCCACCGACATTTTACAGGCTTCGAGCAAACTGACGAGTCGCTCTACACCTCCAGGGCACCTCTGGCCAATCACATTGGGATTCCTCCTCTTCTCCAACTCAGTAGGAAGGGATGCATCTGGACTCTACATTAATAAACTCCAAGCTTGGTAGCAACAGCTTTTAACTGAAAGATAACCGTGACTGCCCATACTCGTGCGGCCAAAAACAACAGTGTTTTACGACAGTTGGCCTGCCTGCCCAGAGTGGGCCGCTGCTGTAGCACTTTGACCAGTGTAAATCCACTGACTTCGCAGTTCTCGGGGACTGCTAAGATGTGCCTTTTTGTGCCCATCGTGTGACTCCTTACAACAGCATCTAGCCTGTGGCTGGAGTTACCAGTTAATTCTTTGAAGTGAAACTACTCCTCTGGTACAGCTGTCCAGTCAGTCTGCAATTCGCAGGGCTCTAGCGATACTGTTGGCCTCCCCTGCGTCACCTTTTATTTTTTCCGTCGTCCCTCGATCGCTTCTATATCCTTGAAACGTGGGTCGTCTAATGCAACTAAATAAAAGGCTGTTTATTTTGTGCAATGCGCATTTCCCTTCTTTGTATTTGTGAAACATCTTCATTGGCCTGTAATACAGAATTGTTTATGCGTAAATAAAAAATGGAACACTTTACATACTAACAGAGATGGCTTGAAATTTGGTATTTTCGGCGCTGTCTTGACGCTGTGGATCACGCAATA
Source organism: Schistocerca gregaria (assembly GCF_023897955.1). Taxonomy (NCBI): domain Eukaryota; kingdom Metazoa; phylum Arthropoda; class Insecta; order Orthoptera; family Acrididae; genus Schistocerca; species Schistocerca gregaria. Next base: position 132,036,311 of record NC_064929.1, read on the forward strand.
TTGAATTCCCTAGCAATTACCGAAATGGAATACTGCATGCGTCTATCTCCAACTACCATTCGGCGTTCATATTCTGGTAATTCCCGTCGTACGGCCGTAACCACGTCGGAGAACTTACCATTTACGTTCATGTCGCTACCCATGACTTCAGTCACCTCAGTGAATAATAAAGCTCCTTACCGAAGCCGTGGGATACGACATGGGGAAGTCGCTTTCCCCGTCATTTTTTTGGGACGGGGTAAGCCAGCTGAGCGTGGACCAGCCCGTCGTAGGACTGGAGGCGGTGGCGCCGGCGCTCTCCAGACGGCCGGGGTGGAGCTAGGTCGGGCCGTCAGCGATATAAATACGGAGCCGCAGGCCATCTGGCGCCGAGAGGCGCACAAAAACCCGAGGCGCCGGGCGCGTGGTCGCGCCTGCTCTCTCCCACTCGCAGCCGGCACACGCCTCTGCTCCACTTCCCCGTCCTGTTCCGCTTCACACAGACTCACACACATTTCTTCTCTCGTCTCTTACTTGCATATTTTTATGATCGAAGGTACCATTGCTGACTACCGGTTTCCTAATATCATCTAGCTTCCATTGGGTCGCTCCTTACCTATCCAGCAAAGAACGTCCTTGGTCAATCTACACAGCTGACTGCTAAAACTGCAACACAATGCGGACGGCATCAAACGTCAAATTGACAAAGTCTTTCCCAAGCTGCGATGGGCAAATGATTGTTGTTACAGTGCAACCGCACAAAGTAGGAAGTTAAGTGCGGAGAGTTTTTGTTTTGCATGTTGAATTCCGGTTGCTATGGGTTTATTTTTGCTTCACTATTGCTATTTAAGGGCAACGCCCTTGCCGCAGTGAATACACCGGTTCCCGTGAGATCACCGAAGTTAAGCGCTGTCGCGCGTGGATGACACTTGGATGGATGACCATCCAGGCCACCATGCGCTGTTCCCATTTTTCAGGGTGCACTCAGCCTCGTGATGCAAATTGAGGAGCTACTCGACTGAATAGTAGCGGTTCCGGTCAAAGAAAACCACCATAACGACCGGGAGAGCGGTGTGCTGACCACACGCCCCTTCTATCCGCATCCTCAACTGAGGATGACACGGCGGTCGGATGGTCCCGGTGGGCCACTTGTGGCCTGAAAACGGAGTGCTTATTGCTATTTGAGTTTGCGTATTGTCAGTTTGGCACTTAGTGGGTGGAGCTGTGCACGCTAGAAAATGGGGTGGCAAATGGAGAAATCGGAGAGTTCATTGGAGGGGTGACAGCGTCGGAGACAGCCAGTAACATTTGTACGATGTATGGAAATAATGCTGTTGGACAGAGCATGGTGAGAAAATTGTTTTCTGGCTTTACGGAGGACCGTTGTGACATTAGTGAGTCTCAAAGTTCAGGACGACCTGTAGGGTTCGACGAAGTGCATTTAAACGCTTTAATCCACAAAGATCCAGGTCAGTGTACTCGAGAACTGCCAGTTGTGATGAACTATCGTCATTCGACCATCGTGCAGCAGTTGAATGCGATGGAGAAGGTTCAAAAACGAGGTGTATGGATGCCACCTGCTCTAAACCAAAATCACGAAATTCAGCAGGTCACGATGTGTGGATCTCTGCTTGCTCGTCATCAACTGGCTATTGAACGACGATGACGATTTATATCCTGTATCGTTACTGGTGACGAGAAAAGCTAACATAAAGGAAATGATGGAATGTTTGAGATAAAACAAAGCAACAAGTCCCCGTACAAAGACCCGCGCGCTTCCACAAAATGTAATGTAATGCATATGGTGGATGGAACACCCCATGAAACCCGAAAACCCAAATAAGAATGTCATGATAATTTAAAGCAGGGAACAGTGTTATCCTGTCAGGTACGACAACTTGACAATAATATAACACCTTAAAGTTTTGAGGAACACCAATTTCAATAATTACTGAGTATGTCATGATATAAAGCTAGAAAGGAAGGAAGGTTATTTTTAATTAGCTATCAAACATCTTACTAATAACTGCAAATCAACACGGTGAAAGTTAAGTGCAAAGTATTATATCGGTCAGAGATAACATTTATTGGAAAGAGAATTGTAAACGCGGCGAAAAGGAAATTGTATGAGTCTGCAATGCTCGATCATGGAAAAGTTAGTCGCTTGCTTGCTATCAAGTCGAGAGAGAGAACGCCGTTTGTTACAGTACTACAAATAGGACGTTACGAGAGTGTTTCTTTTTTGTTTTAAAAAAAGAGTAATATTGTGTGATAGAGATGCGCGGACTTTGTTCTCAGTTATTCCGACTTGAGAACGTGAAGTTAAGAGATATTGTGACAGTGTACGACGAGGTAATGAACTTTAATTATTGGAGATATTATTGTTGGACTCATCCTTCATCAAAGTGAACAGTTACAACGGAGAATGGGCATAGTATCGAAGACTGCAATACCTGATTAGTCTGGAGTAGGAAACATTAATACGACCATACGAAGATAATATAAATACGCCGATTGTAAAAGTTGTCGTAATGTCTACGATCACCGAACTGAAAAGAATCATAATTGATCTGATCCATCGGTGTGCGTGTGGTGTGATGATTGTAAACTAACTACTACTAAGGAACAATAAAATTGTAATGAAAATCCCACGTGTTGGCTCCATCATTAATTGAACTGTGTGATAGTTGATAATCAAAATTAAATGTGAATATTTCAATTGAAAGAGTGAATTGATGAACATTGAGCATTGAAAGGACTGTTTTTCCGAAATAATGTTACGACACACGAAAGCAAGATAGCATTATAGATTATCTCTGGATTTGCGTCGTGCCGTAGTGAACAATTATGCCTAGCAACGTAACAACTACTTACTACTGATACTGAACCACAAATCAATTTTTCCTCGCTTCGGTGGTGTGAAACGACGCTGGTGATGAATGGTTCTCTCAATACTGCAATATCTAACTAACCGGGCATAGCAAATCATCATAAAACCGTAACAGACAATTAAAATCAGCAGTTCGCATCGCTGAGAAGACTGTGCGGACTCGCAAACGGACTTTCGTAGATTACGCGGGGAACAATTTTCTTTAGAGATTTCCAGGTGCTGTTCCACGTTATCCGACGGGGACAACCATCACTGCGCGTCACTTCTCCATTCCATCGACCGAGCTGTAGCAGTAGTGGCTCAACATCAACAGTAGTAGCGGCTCAACAAAAAGGGGAGAGGGGGCGTCATATGGAACAACCACAGTGTGGTGTACTATGAATTCTCTCCCAGAGGCGTAACTGCTGACATGTATTGTTAAAAATTGAGACGTCTTGCAGACGCAATCCAACAACAACAAAGACAGCGTGAAGTGATGCTACTCCACGATAACGCTCGTCCGTATAGTGAATAGACCGACAAAAAACACTACACGGGCCATGGATTGAGAAGTCATTCCGCACCCATCTTATTCAACTGATCTTGCGCCCACAGATTTTTACCTTTTCGATCTCTGTGAAACTACCTTCAAGGAACTTCCTTCCCGGATGAAAATGCTCTCCGAACATGGTTCTGCGTGTTCTTTGCCTCAAAACCACATGTTTTCTACAGTTGGCAGACTTGTAAATAGTGAAGGAGAATATATTATCGATGACTGAAGTCTCCGCTATGCGTATATGTTCAGTTTATTAAACTTACGAAAAAACGCTACGAACTTTCGCACCTAACCCCTACATTATCTATATAAGGAAAGATTACGTAGCATGTTTCTCGTTCGTAACTTTCGTCCGAAAAATGGTTGTTTCCGAAACGACAGTCTTACATCTTTTCTGAAAAGGAGAAAAAATAGCAACAAGTATCTGAATCCGACAGCGAGAGTGCGATTTATAGTTCCGCAGTGTTACTCGTTGCGTCGGGATCCCAAGACTGTCATGTGAACATGGAATCGGTAGGTTGAGGAGTTCCATACCGAAAGCCATTCAGCATCTCAACGATCCCAAACGGCTAGTGTCAGAGAGGACAGGTTTTTGGCCCCCCTCTGCCGAGCAGGAACATACCGCCCTTACCTTAAGGTGTTTGTTTGCAGCAAGACAAATACCTGAGCGGGCGGTGCGACGATGTCTTGACTATCATCGGCTGTCAGCACGCCGGCAGCAGGCAGAGCAGCAGCATACAGTGGTGTGTCCAGCTACGACAGTAGGCAAGGGAGTAATACCACGTCTTCCTTTCTTTCCACAGGAGTCCAGTGGTACGTGCAGTACAATGATGGACGTACCCGTGTGTGGAGCTCAGAGCACTGGTCATGTGGGTCCAGCACCTGATAGGATCGTATAGGGTGCCATTCATACACGTCGCGATAACCTCTCATTCCTATAGGCTCTAATTTTGACAGTAGGCGTCATATTTCTGACGAGTTGTTACATTTCAACAAGATAACGGAAGTCAGCATCTTCTTCAATTTGTCCTGATCTATCTCGATACCTGGGGTATTCGACCGTTGCTCTGGCAGCACGTTATCCAGATCTGCTCGTGGGCTGTCAAGGGCGTTGCCAGCCATTGAAATTAGTCTGGTATAGGCTTGAAGCAGCTTCGAACGACGTTCTCGAATGTGTCATCAAATCTCCTTTCATCCTAATGCCCAACCAGACACAGTTGGCAGTATGTGTAAAGAATGTTCAGTTCTCTATTTCATCTACATCTACGTGATTATTCTGGTATTCACAATAAAGTGCTTGGCAGAGGGTTCAAGCTGGCTGTCTAACGTTCCACTCTTGAACGGCACTGGCGAAAAACGAGCACTCAAATTTTTCTGTGCGAGCCCTGATTTCTCTTATTTTATCCTAATGATAATTTCTCCCTATGAAAGTGAGTGCCAACAGAATGTTTTCGCAATCGGAGGAGAAAACTGGTGATTGAAATTTCATGAGAAGATCCCGTCGCAACAAAAAACGCGTTGTTTTAACGATTGCCACTCCAATTCACGTATCATGTCTGTGACACAATCTCCCCTATTTCGCGATAATACAAAACGAGATGCCCTTCTTCGTACTTTTCCGATGTCATCCGTCAGTCCCACCTGATGGGAATTCCACACCGCACACCAATACTCCAGAATAGGGCAGGCAAGCGTGGTGTAAGCAGTCTCTTTGGTAGACCTGTTGCACCTTCTAAGTGCTCTGCCAAATCGCAGTCTTTGGTTGGCTCTTCCCATGACATTGTCTGTGCCATCGTTCCAATTTAGGTTATTTGTAACTGTATTCCCTAAGTATTTAGTTTAATTTACAGCCCTCAGATTTGTGTGACTTAACGCGTAATTGAAATTTAGGTGATTTCTTCTAGTACTCATGTGAATAACTTCACACTTGTCTTTGTTCAGGGTCAATTGCCACTTTTCGCACCACACAGATATCTTATCTAAATCATTTTGCAATTCGTTTTGATCATGTGATGACTTTACAAGGCGGTAAATAACAGCATCATCTGCAAACAATCTAAGACGGCTACTCAGATTGTCTCCTATGTCGTTAATATACACTCCTCGAAATTGAAATAAGAACACCGTGAATTCATTGTCCCAGGAAGGGGAAACTTTATTGACACATTCCTGGGGTCAGATACATCACATGATCACACTGACAGAACCACAGGCACATAGACACAGGCAACAGAGCATGCACAATGTCGGCACTAGTACAGTGTATATCCACCTTTCGCAGCAATGCAGGCTGCTATTCTCCCATGGAGACGATCGTAGAGATGCTGGATGTAGTCCTGTGGAACGGCTTGCCATGCCATTTCCACCTGGCGCCTCAGTTGGACCAGCGTTCGTGCTGGACGTGCAGACCGCGTGAGACGACGCTTCATCCAGTCCCAAACATGCTCAATGGGGGACAGATCCGGAGATCTTGCTGGCCAGGATAGTTGACTTACACCTTCTAGAGCACGTTGGATGGCACGGGATACATGCGGACGTGCATTGTCCTGTTGGAACACCAAGTTCCCTTGCCGGTCTAGGAATGGTAGAACGATGGGTTCGATGACGGTTTGGATGTACCGTGCACTATTGTGTCCCCTCGAAGATCACCAGAGGTGTACGGCCAGTGTAGGAGATCGCTCCCCACACAACGATGCCGGGTGTTGGCCCTGTGTGCATCGGTCGTATGCAGTCCTGATTGTGGCGCTCACCTGCACGGCGCCAAACACGCATACGACCATCATTGGCACCAAGGCAGAAGCGACTCTCATCGCTGAAGACGACACGTCTCCATTCGTCCCTAGAATTCACGCCTGTCGCGACACCACTGGAGGCGGGCTGCACGATGTTGGGGCGTGAACGGAAGACGGCCTAACGGAGTGCGGGACCGTAGCCCAGCTTCATGGAGACGGTTGCGAATGGTCCTCGCCGATACCCTAGGAGCAACAGTGTCCCTAATTTGCTGGGAAGTGGCGGTGCGGTCCCCTACGGCACTGCGTAGGATCCTACGGTCTTGGCGTGCATCTGTGCGTCGCTGCGGTCCGGTCCCAGGTCGACGGGCACGTGCACCTTCCGCCGACCACTGGCGACAACATCGATGTACTGTGGAGACCTCACGCCCCACGTGTTGAGCAATTCGGCGGTACGTCCACCCGGCCTCCCGCATGCCCACTATACGCCCTCGCTCAAAGTCCGTCAACTGCACATACGGTTCACGTCCACGCTGTCGCGGCATGCTACCAGTGTTAAAGACTGCGATGGAGCTCCGTATGCCACGGCAAACTGGCTGACACTGACGGCGGCGGTGCACAAATGCTGCGCAGCTAGCGCCATTCGACGGCCAACACCGCGGTTCCTGGTGTGTCCGCTGTGCCGTGCGTGTGACCATTGCTTGTACAGCCCTCTCGCAGTGTCCGGAGCAAGTATGGTGGGTCTGACACACCGGTGTCAATGTGTTCTTTTTTCCATTTCCAGGAGTGTATGTTGTCCACCTATTACTTTAAACTTGAAGTTCGCCTTCTAGATGAAACATAGTTCATGAGCCACCATGTACAGTTATTGTAGACACTTGAAAGCTACACCAACAAGAAATGGAGATGACAAACGGGTATTCATTGGACAAATATACTAGAACTGATATGTGATTACATTTTTACTCAATTCGGTTGCATAGTTCCTGAAAAATCAGTACCCAGAACCACCACCTCTGGCCGTAGTAACGGCCTTGATACGCCTGGGCACTGAGTCAAACAGAGCTTGGATGGCGTGTACACCTACAGCTGCCCGTGCAACTTCAACACGATACCACAGTTCATCAAGAGTAGTGACTGGCGTATTGTGATGAACCAGTTGCTCGGCCACCATCGACCAGACATTTTCAGTTGATGAGAGATCTGGAGAATGTGCTGGCCAGAGCAGCAGTCTAACATTTTCTATATCCAGAAAGGACCGTACAGAAACTGCAACATGCGGTCGTGCATTATCCTGCTGAAATGTAGGGTTTCGCAGGGATCGAATGATGGGCAGAGCCACGGGTCGTAGCTCATTTTAAATTTAACGTCCACTGTTCAAAATGCCGTCAATGTGAACAAGAGGAGACCGAAACGTGTAACAGATGGCACCCCCATACCGACACGCCGGGTGATACGAATACACGTCTCCAATGTCTGTTCACCGCGATGTCGCCAATCACGGATGCGACCATCATGATGCTCTAAACAGAACCTGGATTCATCCGAAAAAATGACTTCTTGCCATTCGTGCACCCAGGTTCGTCGTCCAGTACACCATCAAGGCGCTCCTGTCTGTGATGCAATGTCAAGGGTAGCCGCAGCCACGGTCTCCGAGGTGATACCCCATGCTGCTGCAAACGTCGTCGAACTGTTCGTGCAGATGATTGCTGTCTTGCAAACGTCCCCATCTGTTGACTCAGGGATCGAGACGTGGCTGCACGATCCGTTACAGCTACGCGGACAAGATGCCTGTCATCTCGACTGCTAGTGATACGAGGCCGTTGGGATCCAGCACGGCGTTCCGTATTACCCTCCTGGACGCACCGATTCCATATTCTGATAACAGTCTTTGGATCTCTACCAACGCGAGCAGCAAGGTCGCGATACGATTAACCGCAATCGCGATAGGCTACAATCCGACCTTTATCAAAGTCGGAAACGTGATGGTACGCATTTCACTTCCTTCACGAGGCATCACAACAACGTTTCACCAGGCAATACTGGTCAACTGCTGTTTGTGTATGAGAAATCTGTTGGAAACTTTCCTCATGTCAGCACGTTGTAGGTGTCGCCACCGGCGCCAACCTTGTGTGAATGCTCTGAAAAGCTAATCATTTGCGTATCACAGCATCTTCTTCCTTTCCGTTAAATTCCGCGTCTGTAGCACTTCATCTTCGTGGTGTAGCAATTTTAATGGCCACTAGTGTGTTGTGTGTGTGTGTGTGTGTGTGTGTGGGGGGGGGGGGGGGGGAGGGAGAGTCCATATTTTTGTGCAGCCTCTGTATTTCTCCACAATTTGTAGTACTTAGGAATATTTTCGTTTGCGCTTTATTTATAACACAAGTATTGGCCTTCTTACTGATTGAAGCATAGGAATCGACAGATAGCAATGCATTGTTAGGGAACTGAAAGTTGAAGGGAAATTCTTCCCCGTGTAAGAGGTTGGTTAGCGCGAAAATATAAAAGCCGAGAAGACCCGTAGTGAGTGCAGCGAGAGATAAACGGCCACCACTCAGTCGCTGGTCTTTAGAATGTCAACACAGTGGAGTGGAAGCGGAGCCAAATTACATGCGGATTTACTCGAAGTGAGCCTCGGATGGGCGCATTACCAGCTTTCTGCAGCGCTCTGTGGTGTTTACATGTGGTAGGAAGAATTACGTTAGAGCAATTTGCTTTAGGGCCGCGCTTGCGCAATACTGGTCAACGCCATCACCACCGAAGCTCGTGTATCGTCGCCTCCAGGCAAATAACTGTTTATTTAGCTTAGTAAAAAAATCATTAATCATTATCGTCTTTACTGTGGTCTAACAGATTTGTTATACAGAAAGAGATTTCACTCTGCAGCGGAGTGTGCCCTGATATGACACTTCATAGCAGATTAAAACTGTGTGCCCGACCGAGACTCGAACTCGGGACCTTTGCCTTTCGCGGGCAAGTGCTCTACCAACTGAGCTACCGAAGCACGACTCACGCCCGGTACTCACAGCTTTACTTCTGCCAATATCTCGTCTCCTACTTTCCAAAGGCAAAGGTCTCGAGTTCGAGTCTCGGTCGGGCACACAGTTTTAATCTGCCAGGAAGTTTCAGATTTGTTATATTTAATCTTCATATATTCGGATACAGTTACTGACCTTAGTCACCCAGTCTGTGTTAGGATAATGACCCGATCCCTAAAGCTGTCTCGGTATTCATAATGGTGAATCTTATTATCTAAGGAAATTATTGATCTCGTTAATAATAATAATAATAATAATAATAATAATAATAATAATAATAATGATAATAATAATAATGATAATAACCAGTACAGGAAATGAGACTAACCTCTAGTAATGTTGAAAAAATTGGCGAGGTGCTTGTAGTACTAGGGAACTGAAGGTTCTGTACAAGAATAATTAAGTATATAGAAGATTCATCCATTCCGGGACTCGAGAAGCTCAACGAGTTTTACTTGTTATAAACAGTGATTGAATTGCGTCATAGATGAAGAATTTGGTTTGAGGCGAGGACTGGGAACTAGTGATGCCATTGGGCTACCGAGAGTGATAGGGGAGAGGTACATGGAGAAGAAAAGGAAGGTGTATGTTGTGGTCATTGACCTGGAGAAGGCTTTTGACTGTGTCATAGGAGACAAACTGATGGAAATCCTAAGGAAACATGGTGTGGATTGGAGGGATAGACGGCTAATTAGAAATGTATATTTGGACCAGGGAGCAAGAGTAAGAATAGGAGGTGTGATGAGTGAAGACATTGAACTGGGAAGAGGTGTAAGGCAAGGTTGTTGTTTATCACCAACACTGTTAAATATCTATAGGAAATTATCAATGAAAGTTTTGATGGATGGACGGGAGTTTGTATAGGGGCTCGAAGAGTTGAGTGTATAAGATTAGAAGACGACATGGTTATGAAGGCATAGTGCGAGAGAAATGGAACAAATGTTAGATGATCTAAACACAGAATTAGAATAATATGGAATGAAGATTGACAAGAAGAAAACGAACATAGTAATTGGAGGAATGGGGAGAAAATGTCGTATGAAAATTGTGGGAGAGGAAATGGAGCAAGCGAATAACTTCAATTACTTGGTAAGTGTAATAATGCCGCAGGGGAGTGTCATAGGACCGTTGCTATTCACAATATACATAAATGACCTGGTGGATGACATCGGAAGTTCACTGAGGCTTTTTGCAGATGATGCTGTGGTGTATCGAGAGGTTGCAACAATGGAGAATTGTACTGAAATGCAGGTGGATCTGCAGCGAATTGACGCATGGTGCAGGGAATGGCAATTGAATCTCAATGTAGCGAAGTGTAATGTGATGCGAATACATAGAAAGATAGGTCCCTTATCATTTAGCTACAAAATAGCAGGTCAGTAACTGGAAGCAGTTAATTCCATAAATTATCTGGGAGTACGCATTAGGAGTGATTTAAAATGGAATGATCATATAAAGTTGATAGCCGGTAAAGCAGATGCCAGACTGATTCTTTGGAAGAATCTTAAGGAAATGCAATCCGAAAACAAAGGAAGTAAGTTACAGTACTCTTGTTCGTCCACTGCTCGAATACTGCTCAGCAGTGTCGGATCCGTACCAGATAGGGTTGATAGAAGAGATAGAGAAGATCCAACGGAGAGCAGCGCACTTCATTACAGGATCATTCAGTAATCGCGAAAGCGTTACGGAGATGGTAGATAAACTCCAGTGGAAGACTCTGCAGGAGAGACGCTCAGTAGCTCGGTATGGGCTTTTGTTGAAGTTTCGAGAACATACCTTCACCGAAGAATCAAGCAGTATATTGCTCCCTCCTACGTATATCTCGCGAAGAGACCATTAGGATAAAATCAGAGAGATTAGAGCCCACACAGAAGCATACCGATAATCCTTCTTTCCACGTACAATACGAGACTGGAATAGAAGGGAGAACCGATAGAGATACTCAGGGTACCCTCCGCCACACACTGTCAGGTGGCTTGCGGAGTATGGATGTGGATGTAGATGTAGAATGGATGATACGTACTGCTCAATAGAAATTAGGCAAAGAATTGCGGTGGCATAATGAGGATTCAAGAGGAAACGTATTACTTTGTGGACCACTAAACAAAGATCTGACGAAAAGTGTTTGCAAATGTTACATCTGGAGCGTTGCACTGTATGGTGTGGAGACCTGGACATTGAGGAAGTAAGATGAAAGAAGATTGGAGGCACTAGAGATAGATATGTGGAGAAGAGTGGAAAAAGTGAAATGGGAAGAGCGGGTAAGGAATTAAGAAGAGTTGGAGAAGAAAGGAACATGATGAAAGCAATCAGAAAGAGAAAACGGAACTGGATTGGACATTGTTCCAGGAGGGACTGTTTATTGAAGGAAGGAATAGGAGGAATGGTGGAGGGAAAGAGGGGAAGAGGTAAAAGAAGATATGAAATGCTGGACAATATCAGAGGAGACAGATATTCAGAAATGAAGAGACTTGCTATGGACAGACAAAAGTGGATGAGGCTGAACTCGTGACGAGACCTGCCGAAAGGTAGAATACCATACTACTACTACTACTACTACTACTACTACTACTACTAACAACATTGATTCTGGTGAGATAACGGTCCCAGGGAATCAAAGCTTTTTGAGAATGGTTTATTTCCAAGTCTGACGCCTGATAACAAATGACAGAAGAAATATTTTTTTCGTATGATAGAATTACAAATTAACAATTTTTGGATTGATTCCTTAACTTGTACTGTGAAACATTCCTTCTTACCATATTTCATGATTTCAGACCAACGGAAGCACCGTATAGACTCTGATAAGCGAGTTTTTGAGTATCAAAATAAAATAAATGGCGGTATCGTTTGGTTGTATTGACTTAACTTACATTTATTGTAGCGCCAAGGGACTATAGACCTTAATATGTGATTCAAATTTCAACTTGATACAGGGTTTTCAACAGACAACAAAAACGTGATCCTGTAAAGGGTTCCTTTTTAAGCAATTGAAGGACGGAACACTAAAGACTGCATCTCTTGGGTTCGATAATCGTAACTGAAAAATCTCATGGCGAAGAAAATAACTTCTTTTCCCATGCTATTTTTGAAGCAAGAGTCTTCCAAACATGTGTTATCGTATTGGGAGACCTTCTATAGTCTAATAGGTTTCCTCATGCATTGAACAGACATCGTAAGACAGATATCTTTCAAACGCAGACAGTTCGGTCAGCAAACAGTATTGCGACGGAGACTGTAAACATGTCACTGCAGGGAACTATATAGAAGTTGCTGTCAGTGATCAGTTTTGTGAACCTTTCGTTAGCTGTGGTGAGAGCTACAGAATTACATTTTATGTAATAAATCTCTGAAGTATAAAATTGTTAATATTTACTTCAGAATTCCATGTCCGATTTGGACCTAGGCTGAATTTTTACCGGACTACAAATATTGGGTTGGTGCATGAATTCGTGGGGTTTCTCAATAAGTTTAATAAAGACAACAGATACACATACATCAGGCATTATTGACCCCGTCAATTTTATTTTCCCTCGCTATTTACAACAGTCGACCAACGCCGGGATAATTTTTCATTTTCGGCACTGAAGAAATTACATGGTTTTGAGGAGAAGAACTCGTCGAGTCTTGTTCGGAGCGCATTTTCATCCGAAAAGGAGGTTCCTAGAGGGTTGTTCCACAGAGAGGAAAATTTGAAAATCTGAGGGTACAAGATCAGGTGAATCAGGTGTTTGAGGAATGACTTTCCAATGCAACTCCTGCATAATGTTTTTCGTCAGTCTGACAGAATGCGGAGCCCGCTGATGTGGCCGAGCGGTTCTAGGTGCTTCAGTCTGGAACCGCGCTACCGCTACGGTCGCAGGTTCGAATCCTGCCTCCGGCATGGATGTGTGTGATGTCCTTAGGTTAGTTAGGTTTAAGTAGTTATAAGTCTAGGGGAGGGGACTGATGACCTCAGATGTTAAGTCCCATAGTGCTCAGAGCCACTTTGATTGTTTCAAGGATAGGGGGACAGATCGTTCGTGCCGTTTCAAAGCTACCAGAGGATTTGAACCATTGTCCTCCCAAATGCGAGAACACTCATTCAACTAGTGGCAGAAGCGACAAGAGAGGCGTTGTGAATCTGGCACTAGTTTAAAATTACGATATCATACAATGCTAAGAGAGTGAACCAATAGCTTGCTTTTTACTGTGCGTATCTGGCAGAAACAATCATAGGGTAAAATACTGTAAGCTTTAGAGGATTACCGACTTAGTCTTCCTTCGGTCTTTTCACGACTGGAATAGGGGCGCGGGGAAAGTGGCGTGGTTAGAAAAGCACCCTCCACCATGCACCGTAAAGTAGTTCGCAAAGTGCAGGTGTCGACGTAAACATAAATGGTCACAGCTGGAAGAAAATAGACGTCGCTCCTACGCGAAACGGGATAGCGCGCTCGCTTCTTGGACCGCGGCACGCCTTGGCAACAAAGAAGCGGTTTGCCGGCGATCGCACATCAGACACGCGCTGCCGTGTCGTTGCCGCTGCTACCGCCTGTCTGCGGCGTCTGGCAGCAGGAACCTGTGGACAGTAAAGAAGACTTGCTCGCCCACTCGCGCGTCGTTAACTGCAGCGCCTCCCGCCGACAGGACTGCACCTGCTGCAGTGCCAAGAAACGTGCCGCCGGTGCGTTCACGTGGAACCATTCCAGGAGCAAAGACCCCATCAAGATCAGATGTCCAAACCGCCAGGCTCTTAAAATGGAGCCCCACGTATGAAACCGGATGTAAGCGTTCTCCTCTTGGTGATATTATTGCGTTTGATCTTCTGCGTAGGTGTTAAGAGTCGTTGTTAAACAAGACTGCCCTCACACCTTGGAAAAATTCGGACTCGTACAAAAGAGTAGTGGGTAGTAGAGATGCCCGGGGGAGTTAGATGAAAATCTTTACATTGTTGGAAAACTGAGAGACGTGGTAATGAAGATATTGTGCAGCCATTCCGCCGCCTCAGTCGCGTATCTTGCACATGGATAGAGTAATGAAGAGAGGGTATAACACGTGCAGAGACTACGCCTACGTTTTGTGACGAGACGTGGTCGTCCCGTACCATACGACCTAATCGTTACTTCACCACCCTTCAACCATCTCACGACAGTAGTAGGTAAATAGGCGACCAGATTCGCCGTTCAGAGATTCTAGATTCCTGCCACATCAATGTGCCTTATTGAAAACCGCTTATATTATTGGGTTTCCGCATTTACGGCCCGTACCTTCGCTTTAATTACTGCTAATTGGTCTCTCTTCAGTTTACATTATATGCTTACTGCGTCACGTGCCCGAAACACCACATGTAGCATTCAATGGTCAGTGGTCATACTCGTTTGGCTCGTCAGTGTAAACACAGCCGAAAGCATTATGGAACCACCACCAGTGTACACAGTGCCTTTTTGACAACTTTCGTCCGTGGCTTCGTGGAGTCTCCTCCATAAAATGGTTCAAATGGCTCTGAGCACTATGGGACTTAACTGCTGAGGTCATCAGTCCCCTAGAACTTAGAACTTCTTAAACCTAACTAACCTAAGGACTCGCGGTTCCAGACTGTAGCGCCTAGAACCGCTCGGCCACCCTGGCCGGCGCAGTCTCCACCACATTCGACCCTTCCATTAGCTCTTGCCAACTAAAACTGGGCGTTTTCTGACGGGCCACAGTTGTTCAATTGTCTAGGGTCCAACCGACATGGTCACGAGCGCCAGAGGCACTGCAGGCGATGTCGTGCTGTTAGCAAATGCACTCACGTCTGTCGTCTGCTGCCATAGCTCATTAACGCCAAATTTCGTCCACTCTTCTAACGGAAACGTTCGTCGTACGTCCCACATTGATTACTGAGGCCAATTCAGTCGGTGGTGCTTTTCTGCTAGCACTAAACGCCGCTGATCTCTGCTCTTAAGTGAAGCCCGACGGCCACTGCGTTGTCTATGGTGAGAGGTCGTCATCCATCATCATCATCATCATCATCATCATCTTGGACAATTTCCAGCCTCTGGCCGGATCTGTATGGAACATAGTCCTCTCCAAAGTCTTCTGTCTTGCCACCATCTCTCCACCTTGGCCCAGTCTTTCTTCGGGACACATTCCTCTACTCCTTCCAGCCATCTGTCTCTCGTCCTTGGCTGGCCGGGGTGGCCGAGCGGTTCTAGGCGCTGCAGTCTGGAACCGCGCGACCGCTACGGTCGCAGGTTCGAATCCTGCCCCGGGCGTGGATGTGTGTGATGTCCTTAGGTTGGTTAGGTTTGAGTAGTTCTAATTTCTAGGGGAGTGATGACCTTAGAAGCTAAGTCCCATAGTGCTCAGAGCCATTTTTTTCTCTCGTTCTTCCTCTTGGTCTCTTTCCTTCCAGTTTCATCTCCTGCATCCTCCTGGGTATCCTCCATTCTCTTAACGTGTCCATACCATCTCAGCCCTGATTTCTCTATCTCCTCCTGTAATGGTTCCACTTTCATTAACTCTCTGATCATATCATTCCTTAACGTATATCTTTGTCACTCCAATACTGTTTCTCAAGAATTTCATCTTACTAGCACTTCGCTTTTGTCTTCCTTTCATAACCCAGGTTTCTGATGCATATGTCAGGATTGGGACATAATATGACCGGTATATAATCTTTTTACTGATTTGGTGTACATCCTTGCTCGATATCAGGCTTCTGACACTATTCCCCAGAAATCATAATCCAGTCAGTACTGGCTTGCTGGGTCTATCGCAGCTTCACCAGAGCCCCGTTAGCCGTCAGTTTTCAGGGTTCCTGTAGGCATTCAGTCCCTACTGTACCTCGCTCCTACAAGCAATCCCCCTACTTCATACCGTTACCAGTCTCCCACGACTTGGACGAGGAGTTGGACTTGAGGGAGACCACTTGTGAGAGGTATTGCCTGAAATTTGGTATTCTGGGCACATTATTGACACTGTGGATCTCCGAATACCGAATTTCTAACGATTTCCCAAATGGAATGTCGCAGGCGTCCCGCTCCAACTACCATTAGCGTTCAAAGTCTGTTAGTTCCCATCGTTCGACTATAATGACGATGGAAACCTTTTTACGTGAATCTCCTGAGTACAAATGGCAGCTGTGCCAAGGCACTGACCCTTTATACCTTGTATATGCTATACTACCGCTGTCCGTATATGTGCATATCATTATGCCGTGAGTTTTCTTATCTCAATGTACATGTAACGTACTGCGTATAAGTGAAAAAAATGTGCTGCTTCAGGAGTAATTGGCGAAAAGTCACTAAAATCAGTAACTTCCGTATAATACCTATGAGTAGGTCTAACCATCTGTAGCTACCTAAATTGGGATGACCACGTAAAGCAAACCGTATTAAAAACGAGTGTCAAGGTGACTTTCATTGGGAGAATATTGGGGAAATGTAATTCAGCCAAGAAAGAAATGGCTTACAGAACATTTGTTAGTCCAGTGACGAGGTACTGTATCAGCATGGGACGCGTAACAGGTTGGATAAATAGAAGAGGTGGAGAAAATCCAACGAAGAGCGGTGTGTTTCGTCACGGGATCGTTTACTCGGCGCTAGTGTGTTACGGAGATGGTCAGCGAACTGCACCGGCATACGACATAAGGAAAGCTCTAACTGTTGATATTCCGAAAACGTACGTTGCAATAAATCAGGCAACATACACTGGTGTGCAAAACCTAGGACGAAATTAGCTTGGGGACCATCTATCACTTCCAAGTAAAATATCTCGAAACTTTGACCATACAGAGAAAGATATGCTACAGTACAGCAGGTAACTGAAAGAATCAATCAATGAGACGAAAAGAAACGACACTTTTATTCAAAGACAATAACTACACTGGAATCAACGCGATTAGTGATGGTGACCTGGTCGTGCTACACTACGCATCCCACCCGTGCTCGATGGGATTTAAGTCTGGGAAACGGACAGGCCAGTCCATTCACCGAATTACACCTCGAAATTAGAATTATATATAAATACCTTCAGCTGATGACGGGCGTTGATATATATCAACGGGGACACATGAAAATGTGTGCCCGGACCGGGAATGGAACCCGAGATCTCCTGCTTACGTAGCAGACGATCTATCCATCTGAGCCACTGAGGGCACAGAGGATAGCGCGACTGCAGCAACTATCTCGCGCACGCCTTCCGCGAGACCCACATTGTCACTTTGTATGTTCACACACTACTTCGTAGTGTTCCACTCCAACACACTCATTACTCGTGGAAGACATTCTTGCCAAGTCCCGTAAGAGTTCGTAGAATATGTGTGAATCCGCACAGGAGAAGGTCATGGCCGTATTGCCAGAACTACACTCCTGGAAATTGAAATAAGAACACCGTGAATTCATTATCCCAGGAAGGGGAAACTTTGACACATTCCTGGGGTCAGATAAATCACATGATCACACTGACAGAACCACAGGCACATAGACACAGGCAACAGAGCATGCACAATGTCGGCACTAGTACAGTGTATATCCACCTTTCGCAGCAATGCAGGCTGCTATTCTCCCATGGAGACGATCGTAGAGATGCTGGATGTAGTCCTGTGGAACGGCTTGCCATGCCATTTCCACCAATGGGGACGTGCATTGTCCTGTTGGAACAGCAAGTTCCCTTGCCGGTCTAGGAATGGTAGAACGATGGGTTCGATTGTGGTTTGGATGTACCGTGCACTATTCAGTGTCCCCTCGACGATCACCAGAGGTGTACGGCCAGTGTAGGAGATCGCTCCCCACACCATGATGCCGGGTGTTGGCCCTGTGTGCCTAGGTCGTATGCAGTCCTGATTGTGGCGCTCACCTGCACGGCGCCAAACACGCATACGACCATCATTGGCACCAAGGCAGAAGCGACTCTCATCGCTGAAGACGACACGTCTCCATTCGTCCCTCCATTCACGCCTGTCGCGACACCACTGGAGGCGGGCTGCACGATGTTGGGGCGTGAGCGGAAGACGGCCTAACGGTGTGCGGGACCGTAGCCCAGCTTCATGGAGACGGTTGTGAATGGTCCTCGCCGATACCCCAGGAGCAACAGTGTCCCTAATTTGCTGGGAAGTGGCGGTGCGGTCCCCTACGGCACTGCGGAGGATCCTACGGTCTTGGCGTGCATCCGTGCGTCGCTGCGGTCCAGTCCCAGGTCGACGGGCACGTGTACCTTCCGCCGACCACTGGCGACAACATCGATGTACTGTGGAGACCTCACGCCCCACGTGTTGAGCAATTCGGCGGTACGTCCACCCGGCCTCCCGCATGCCCACTATACGCCCTCGCTCAAAGTCCGTCAACTGCACATACGGTTCACGTCCACGCTGTCGCGGCATGCTACCAGTGTTACAGACTGCGATGGAGCTCCGTATGCCACGGCAAACTGGCTGACACTGACGGCGGCGGTGCACAAATGCTGCGCAGCTAGCGCCATGCGACGGCCAACACCGCGGTTCCTGGTGTGTCCGCTGTGCCGTGCGTGTGATCATTGCTTGTACAGCCCTCTCGCAGTGTCCGGAGCAAGTATGGGGAGGTCTGACACACCGGTGTCAATGTGTTCTTTTCCATTTCCAGGAGTGTATATACTTACATTATGACATGTCCGAAGAACAGCACCATATCCATATAAGAATTTGCTCTCGTTCAAATGCTTCCTCCACTTGCGCTGTTCGGTGCAACTGTACACTGTTGTCCAGAGCCGAATGCTCCCCTGACAGGACGCATACGGGAAAGGACTGTTTCAAAACAGCATTAACCGGCGAGTTTATTTTCTTCAAAGACTTGAGGATGAGTACGCCCGTACATCTTGTCCTCCCTTACCATAAGATTTGAACCACAAAAAGGGTCATATTCTGCATGATGCTGGGGGTAGCCTCTTATGGGGACAGTTGGGAACATGTAACAGACGTAGGAACATTGTCGAAGATATTTTTGGTTTCCTAGATGTTATTGTGTGGCGACACACAATGTTGCGTATGCGTACTGGCCTCCAACACTCACCGCTCAACGTTGCTGTCACCATGTTCTCTGATGTGTATTCGGTCTCGACTTCATTTTTATGAATGAGAACGCGTGACCGCATCGATTTCCACAGGACTTCTGAGAACGATTGGATGTTCGGCGATTGGGCTAGCCTGCCAGTTGCCCAGACTTAAAATCCCTCCGAGCTTGTGTGGTGGGATGTATTGGGGAAACGTACTGCAGCAGGCAGACATGCACCAACAACCATCCAGCGGTTGTTAAACTTTATGCCCTACCAGAACAACTCCTTAGCAACCTTGTGGCCAGATGGAATCACGTTCCAGAGCATGCACTGCCATTCTTGGGATCAGACGTCCTGTTACGAAATGTGATGCGCATTTTGTAATGTATACCTTCAGCTGCTGACAGTTGATATATATCAACGGGGAAAGGTGAAAATGTGTGCCCCGACCGGGACTCGAACCCCGGATCTCCTGCTTACGTGGCAGACCCTCTATCCATCTGAGCCACCGCGGACACAGAGAAATATTCTTGAGAAGTTGCACGGTCATCAATGGTATCTGTTCCTTCGAGATCAGTTACTATGTTATATCCTACCCAGTCCTTGGCCTTCGTCTGTGCCAATGCGCACAAATTGCCCGAACTCTTATGGGAATCATCACCTTAGTGTGCGCGAGTAATGAATGGATGGCAAATATCTAATAGGTACATTACGTATGTAGATTGTGGACAGTTGGGAATGTGAGTCTCACTGGAGGCGTGCAAGGAATAAGTCTCTGCAGTCGCGCTATTCATCTGTGTCCTCGGTGGCTCAGATGGATAGAGCGTCTGCCATGTAAGCAGGAGATCCTGGATTCGAGTCCCGGTCGCGGCACATTTTCAGCTGTCCCCATCGAGGTATATCAACACCACCTGTCGGCAGCTTAGGGTTTCAATTATCCTTTATTCTATAGAATCTGCACGATCATAAGTGGTATCTGTTCTTTCGAGAACAGTTACTACCTTCATATATATTTTAAGTTTCATTAAGTAGAGTGTAGGCTTAGGGACCGATGACCTCACAGTTTGGTCCCATAAGACCTTACCACAAGTTTCCGGATTTCCATCCTTAACTTCCTCACACCAGTGTATTACGTTCACTCGCATACGTCTCGCAAAATGATGATTGGTAGGAAATAACAGAAATCTGATAATAATTCGACGTGTACTGACAATCATTCTTCACATGGATGATTCGCGAATGGAAGAGGAAAATGGTAGAAAAAATTGTCAGGTGTGCCGTCCGCCACACGCCGTGAGGTGCCCTTCGGATATGCGTCTGTAGACGGTCCGTGTTGTTGTTGTAATTGTCAGCATTATTGTCAAGTAGCCGCAAACTGTGTTCGATGTTTTGTAGGTGCGTGAATGGTGTACAGACGAATCAGCTCGCAGACGGCACACGCCTCCGTGTTCTGCATAAAGTCTCGTCGTGAGTGGCCAGTGATAGAGTGGTGCGCAGATGCGGCTGACGTCAAATCCGGGGGCTGTTTTTAGCGGCACACCGCAGTGGTGCGAAACAACAGAAGCAACGGCGCAATTCCCTGACACAGGATACTCCTGCCGATCGGTCCACCACATTGCGCAACCGGAGAATTTTCTCGGTCTCTCCCCTCTGCTTCGGTCCCTGGCCTCTGACTAGCTTGTTGGCAGTGTAGTAACCCGTAGTTCATCCTTGGGAAATGACGCTTCAAGACAGTGTCCAGTAGGCAGCTGAGAAGCATGGCAGCGGACAGCAGGGGAACAGCCCTTCTCCTCACCCCCTTTACACATCTACATCCGTACTCTGCAAGCCACCTGACGGTGTGTGGCAGACGGTACCTTGAGTACCTCTATCAGTTCTCCCTTCTATTCCAGTCTCGTATTATTCGTGGAAAGAAAAGATTGTCGGTATGCCTCTGTGTGGGCTCTAATCTCTCTGATTTTACACGCATGGTCTCTTCGCGAGATATACGTAGGAGGGAGCAATGTACTGCTCGACTCCTCGGTGAAGGTATGTTCTCGAAACTTCAACAAAAGCCCGCACTGAGCTACTGAGCGTCTCTCCTGCAGAGTCTTCCACTGGAGGTTATCATCTCTGTAACGCTTTCGCGATTACTAAATGATCCTGTAACGAAGCGCGCTGCTCTCCGTTGGATCTTCTCTCTCTCTTCTATCAACCCTATGTGGTACGGATCCCACACTGCTGAGCAGTATTCGAGCAGTGGGCGAACAAGAGTACTGTAACCTACTTCCTTTGTTTTCGGATTGCATTTCCTTAGGATTCTTCCAAAGAATCTGTCTGGAATCTGCTTTACCGGCGATCAAGTTTATATGATCATTCCATTTTAAATCACTCCTAATGCGTACTCCCAGATAATTTATGGAATTAACTGCTTCCAGTTGCTGACCTGCTATTTTGTAGCTAAATGATAAGAGATCTATCTTTTTATGTATTCGCAGCACGTTACACTTGTCTACATTGAGATTCAATTGCCATTCCGTGCACCATGCGTCAATTCGCTGCAGATCCTCCTGCATTTCAGTATAATTTTTCATTGTTACAACCTCTCGATATACCACAGCATCATCCGCAAAAAGTCTCAGTGAACTTCCGATGTCCTCCACAAGGTCATATATGTATATTGTGAATAGCAACGGTCCTACGACACTACCCTGCGGCACACCTGAAATCACTCTTACTGTTTCGCCTCGCAGTTGCCTGTAATCTGTACTACTGCCCGTCCGAAAAGTACTGGCAAATCACAACCCAATGAATTCCCATGTATAGAAGAGCTTCGAGCTTCCGATTATCCTATAAATCAGTTGATGTGTTACGTATCTGACGTTATGCATGTAAGCGAGAAAAATTTTGGAAAAGGTCACAAACTGTACTTAAAATTTGCTGAAAGACGTCATGTTATCTCATAATGAAACACTGTATGAATATACACTTAAGCGCTAAAGGAACTGGTATAGGCATGCGTATTCAAATAAAGATACATGTAAACAGGCAGAATACGTCCCTACGCTCGGCAATGCCTATATAAGACTAAGTGTCTGGCGCAGTTGTTAGATCGGTTATTTGCCGCTACAGTGTCAAGTTATCAAGATTTAAGTGAGTCTGAACGTGGTATTATAGTCAACACACGAGCGATCGGACACTTCACATCCGAGGTACCGATGAATTGGGGGTTTCCCTGTACGGCCACGAATGTACCGTGAATACCAGAATCTAGTATAACATCAAATCTCCTACATCGATCCCACTGGAAAGATATCCTGCAAGAACGAGACCAACGACGAGTGAAGAGAATCGTTGAACGTGACAAATTTCAACACTGGGCCGTCAACAAGTGTCAGCATGCGAACCATTCCACGAAACATCATCCATAAGGCTTTCGGAGCCGAAGGCTCACTCGTGTGATGACTGCACGACACCAAGCTTTACGCCTCGCCTGCGTCCGTCAACACCGACGTTGGACTGTTGATGACTAGAAACATGTTGCCTGGTTGGACGACTCAAGTTTCGGATTGTATCGAGCGGATGGACGTGTACGGGTATGAAGACAACATCCTGAATTGATGCTGCATGTCGGCAGGAGGCTGTCCAAGCTAGTGTCGGATCTTTAATGGTGTGCGGTGTGTGCGGTTGGAGTGATATGGGACTCCTGATAGCTCTAGATAAGACTTAACAGGTGACACGTATATAAGCATCCATTCATGTCCATTGTGCGACACCCCACACGTCCAGACTTGCTACAGAGTGGCTTCAGGAACACATTCCTGAGTTTAAACAATTCCGCTGGCCACCAACCTCCCCACACACGAACGTTATTGAGCATATCTGAGTTTCCTTGCAACGTGCTGTTCCGAAGAGATCTCCACCTCCTCGTACTCTTACGAATTTATGGACAGCCCTGCAGGATCACATTTCCAATGCCAAAGAAGTGAGGACTAGTTAAATGTGCATGCAGACATCACATCTTCACTATAGGGCAGAAACGGATGAGAAAACCCTACCACTGCGATGTGTCTGCTGAAAGGACGAGACATGTATTATGGCGGAAGAGTCATTTCAGTAGTTGCGTACTAAACTGTTTATGCATGTTCAGGAGCAGACGGGATCTGGTCAGATTGGCAAGGATGTTCACATCTGAAAGCAATTTTTTCCAATAAAACAGTCTATTAAAATTCAATAGCCCATTGTGGTAAGTAAAATGGATACATAAGGGTGCGACCAGGTTAGCCTGTGAGGTCCTTAGCTAGTCATGACGGTCCTAAGAAGACGTCCGATCAAAAGAGGAACGATATAACCTCATTGCAGTTTGTCTGGAACTACCTATTGGCTACCGAGCAGACCACATTCCACAGGAACAAAAAACGTATAGTACAGAGATGGTCGTATTCGAAACGTATCCCACAATGAATTATATTTGAACTTCACAAGAGAAAATGCAAATGGAAAAATTGAAAATAACATCAATTTTGAAACACCATTCAGGCTGGTTAGGCGACCCGCACTTAAACCAGTTACTTACGGATACGATACACCCACAATAGGGGAATATTATTCCCAAATTACCGGTGCACTGGGATGATGATATGACAGAGATTTCTTCATGACAAAAACCTACAGCCGTCCTTATGATTTTATTTTATCGCTACCATTTTCAGCGCTTAAGTGCGTCATCTTCAGGCTGTTTTTGTTACGATACAGGTTGGTATGATTCCCATGCATAACACATCAGTTGCCAGCTTTACTGGATACGCAGATGATGTGTCAGCACTCCAACCATCAACTGCGGCATCTGCGGACCACAACTGTTGGAGTGCTGACACATTATCTGCGTATCCAGTAAAGCTGGCAACTGATGTGTTACGCATGGGTATCATATCAACCTGTATCGCATCAAAAACAGTCTGAAGATGACGAACTGAAGCGTTGAAACAGGTACTGATAAAATAAAATATATGCATAAGGACGGCTGTGTTTTATTTGTCACGATAGTATACAGCCGTCGTCCCAGAGACCTCTTAAAAGTATGGACATACAAGAGATTTATTCAAGTATGGAAACTTCTCAAAAACTCGATGTTTCGATCTTCGAACTCAAATGATCAGGATTCTTTGGGTATCCCCCTAAGTTCAGCTGTTTCAATAATAGCTACGAAAGCCCACAGACTTCAACAAAAAGCGATATTTCTCGAACGATATCTCCGAAAGTAGCAAGGATAAAGTACAGTGAACGATGGGTCACCTTCAACTTGTACGAAACGAGATTGCACTTTTAAGAATCGACAGACGCGGTGAAGCAACAGTTGAAGAGGGAGTGAGACAGAGTTGTAGCCTATCCCCGATGTTGTTCAACCTGAACATTGAGCAACGTGTAAAGGAAACCGAGGAGAAATTTGCAAATGGAATTAAGGTTAAAGTAGAAGAAATAAAACCTATGAGGCCTGCCGAGGACATTGTAATTTCGTCAGACACAGGAATGGACTTGGAAGAGCAGTTGAACAGACTGGATTTATCTTGAAAAGCCGCTCTGTTTCAGCAGATCCTGAGAGATTATTTATTTAGAGTATGGCGCTACACACATGGTTTACACTTATTACAGTATGAAATTATATGATAAAATACACTATAAAATACATAAGTGGAGGATACATTTTCAAATAAAATATAATACATGAACACAATAAAAAGTAACATCACAGCAGATATTTTGCGTTACACAAGTCTTCAAATTCTGACGTCCAAATTGACGATCCATTCGAGGCAGGGCGGTGTGGCGTTGAAGAAGTCAGCCCGACTACCCTGGTAGGCTCTTGATTCACAGTCCTGAACGATGTGCTGTATTGTTTGATTAGGTGCCCCACAGTCACAGCCAGGGCTGGGAAGCTTTCCCCACTTGTGTAGATTGTGTGCACATAGTCCATGTCGTTTTCGGATTCTGTTTAGGCTTTTCCATAGCTGTCGTGGAAGTTCAAAGCCATTAGGTTTCTCTGATGGACAGATAAGTTTACGGTTGTCAGGGGAGGCACAATCACTCCAGTGCCATTTAGTATCAATGCTGAAGTTAGCAGCTGACAGTTGTTGGGCCAGTCTTAAAGGGGAAATTCTGGAGCGGAGGCGTGTTCTTTCCAAAGTTGGAGCATCTTCATGGATAGGAAGTAGGGGGTTATTCATTATTTTTGTGTATCCCTTCATCAGAGCTTTCTGTCTTCGCAGGGAAGGTGGAGCTATAAGACTAAATGTTGGAAGCCAATATAGTAAAGCAGTCTTTATGCATCCATTTATGGTTCTCATAGCAGCGTTGAGCTGGGTGTCCACCTTGTTTACATGCCTGCTGGTTAACCACGCTGGTGCACAGTACTCGGCTGCAGAGTACACTAAGGCGAGTGCAAAGGTTCATTAGGTCAGGAAATGACGCATTAAAATTAGTAAATAAGCTTTGGTACTTAGGTAACAAACATACTGATGATGGCCGAAGTACAGAACACACTGTGTAGCATTTTACGTAAGTGAAATATTGGTGATAGACAGTCGAGAAGAAGCGTATGGAAGCTTTCGAAGTATGGCACCACAGGAGCATGCTAAGGATTAGCCGGTAGACTGAGGAACAATTGAGGAGGTACTGAATGAAATTGGGATGGCACAACGTGTTTAAAGAAAGACACTAGTTGACAGGACAGATCTTGAGGCATCAAGGAATCGTCAGTTTGATGATGAAGGCAGGTGTGGGCGGCAAAAACTGTAAACTAAGAGTTCACTTCTGTAAGCAGGTTCACGTGGGTGAAGGGTGCAGTTGCTCTGCGGGGATGGAGAGGTTTCGGAAAGATAGACGAACGTATAGATGTGCACCAAAACCAGTCTTTGGCCTGAAGAGAGGCAATCCTACCACACACTAGCTCGCTGTTACACTCTGCCACATCTGCAGCAAGCAGGTTCAGGTGGATGTACACTTCTGGCCATTAAAATTGCTACCCCACGAAGATGACGTGCTACAGCCGCGAAATTTAACGGTCAGGAAGAAGATGCTGTGATATGCAAATGATTAGCTTCTCAGTACTTTCACACAAGGTTGGAGCCGGTGGCGACACCTACAACGTGCTGACATGAGGAAAGTTTCCAACCGATTTCTCATACACAAACAGCAGTTGACGGGCGTTGCCTGGTGAAACTTTGTTGTGATGCCTCGTGTAAGGAGGAGAAATGCGTGCCATCACGTTTCCGACTTTGATAAAGGTCGGATTGTAGCCTACCGCGATTGCGGTTTATCGTATCGCGACATTGTTGCTCGAGTTGGTCGAGATCCGATGACTGTTAGCAGGATATGGAATCGGTGGGTTCTGGAGGGTAATACGGAACGCCGTGCTGGATCCCAATGGCCTCGTATCACTAGCAATCGAGATGACAGTCATCTTATCCGCATGACTGTAACGGATCGTACAGCCACGTCTCGATCCCTCAGTCAACAGTTGGGGACGTTTGCGAGACAACAACCATCTGCACGAACAGTTCGACGACGTTTGCAGCAGCATGGGGTATCACCTCTGAGACCGTGGCTGCGGTTATCCTGGACGCCGCATCACAGACAGCAGCGCCTGCGATGGTGTACTCAGCGTCGAACCCTTGTGTGCACGAATAGCAAAACGTCATTTTTTCGGATGAATCCAGGTTCTGTTCACCAACACCATGATGGTTGCATCCTTGTTTGGCGATAACGCGGTGAACGCATTTCGGAAGCGTGTATTCATCACCATGCTGGCGTATCACCCGGCATGATGGTATGGGGTGCCATTGGTTACACGTCTGTCACCTCTTGTTCGCATTGACGGCACTTTGAACAGTGGACGTTACATTTCAGATGTGTTACGACCCGTGGCTCTACCCTTCATTAGATCCCTGCGAAACCCTACATTTCAGCAGGATAATGCACAACCGCATGTTGCAGTTTCTGTACGGTCCTTTCTGGATACAGAAAATGTTCGACTGCTGCCCTGGGCAGCACTTTCTCCAGATCTCTCACTAATTGGAAGCGCCTGGTCAATGGTGGCCGAGCAACTGGCTCTTCACAATACGCCAATCACTACTCTTGATGAACTGTGGTATCGTGTTGAAGTTGCACGGGCAGCTGTAGGTGTACACGCCATCCAAGCTCTGTTTGACGCAATGCCCAGGCGTATCAAGGCCGTTATTACGGCCAGAGGTGGTGGTTCTGGGTACTGATTTCTCAGGATCTATGCACCCAAATCACGTTTCAGTTCCAGTATAATATATTTGTCCAATGAATACCCATTTATGATCTGCATTTCTTCTTGGTGTACCAATTTTAGTGGCCCGTAGTGTACTTCGCAGTAGTTATTCGGGTGTCAAGCGAATGGCGCAGGGTAGATTATCATGGAGAGCTGCATCGCACCAGTCTTCAGACCGAGAACAGTCGAGATTTACTACTATAACAATACAGCAACCCACTGTCACGAAAGTACGAGGCGTTTGATGGGGGAGCGTTTGTAATGCGACGTATTTACCTGTACACAGCGAGACTGAGCTCGCCAGGAAGACGAGTCATGGCGTGCAGATCGGCTTACGGTGTCACGTTTATTTCCGAAGGCGGCAACAGCTGCCCGCTACACCTTGGCCGTCGCACGCCGGCGCCCTTGGAGACCGTAAATCCGCGGGCCGCCACTTGGCAGCCGAGCTGCTCCCGCTGGTCGTTAGGCGCTCCCAAGATGCGCCCTGCGTGGGCGGCGACCACTTGTGCTGCTCGTAATGGGTGCTGCTTTCTGTCGTCACGAGCAGTAAACATGTGTCGCGCATCCGTGACTGATTTAAGGGGATGGGGGGAGTAACCGCAAGGAAATGTCGTTTGTTCTTTAGTGTCCGGCGTATTTGCAGTCCTAAACAATAGCTTAAGAACAGTGTATATTACCATTGATTGACTCATTTCACATCTGGCGGGTAGATATAATGAAGGCTGCTCTAATGGCTCCAAGCACTATGAGACTTAACATCTGAGGTAATCAGTCCCCTAGACTTAGAGCTACTTAAACCTAACTAACTTAAGGACATCACACACATCCATGCCCGAGGCAGGATTCGAAACTGCCACCGCAGCAGCAGCACAGTTCCAGAACCACTCGGCCACAGCGGCCGAAATGAAGACTGTCCTCCAGTGTCAACCAATGAGGAATAGGGGTGGTGGTGGTGGTGGTGGTGGTGGTGGTGGTGGTGGCAGGGTTCTATTTTGGATCCAGTGCTTTTCTTGATTAACGCTTCCGGGGAAAAAGAATGCAGCACCATCAAGGACAGTTATTTTATTGACAAGGGAGGTTACACACAGTTCATCATTGTAGGTGTATGTTGTTGGTTCAAATGGCTCTAAGCACTATGGGACTACGGTACGGCTACGATAATCAGTCTCCTAGTACTCAGAATTACTTAAACCTAACTAACCTAAGGACATCACACAACACCCAGCCATCACGAAGCAGAGAAAGTTTGTTGTTTTTGTGGTCTTCAGTCCTGAGACTGGTTTGATGCAGCTCTCCATGCCACTCTATCTTCATCTCCCAATACCTACTGCAGCCTACATCCTTCTGAATCTGCTTAGTGTATTCATCTATTGGTCTCCCTCTAAAATTTTTACCCTCCACGCTGCCCTCCAATACTAAATTGGTGATCCCTCGATGTCTCAAAACATGTTGTAGGTGTATATGATAACATACTCACACCAAATGAAGTACAATTTAGACAAAAGGGTGCCCATACAGTCTCATCAGTACACAGTGTGTCTTCCCTGGTGACAACGCATGTATTTATTCACGCATGCAAACGATCGTAAATGACATTCCACGTTAGATTGTTCCAAGCATCTTGGGCCTTCCATTGGAATCCAGGTTGTTCCAGGTGCTGGGGCCCGCATCTCGAGGTCGTGCGGTAGCGTTCTCGCTTCCCGCGCCCGGGTTCCCGGGTTCGATTCCCGGCGGGGTCAGGGATTTTCTCTGCCTCGTGATGGCTGGGTGTTGTGTGTTTTTCTTAGGTTAGTTAGGTTTAAGTAGTTCTAAGTTCTAGGAGACTGATGACCATGGATGGTAAGTCCCATAGTGCTCAGAGCATTTTTTTTTTTTATTTTTTTTTTTTTTTTTTTTTTTAGCACCGTATGTGGACGTACATTGTCCTCCTGAAAAAGCACACCACCTTCGTGGCGAAGAAATGACAGAAGCATCGGAATAAGAGCCTATGCAATATAGCAGGTACTGGTTACTTTACCCTGCAGAAACATCATTTGGGACAGCGAGTTGTAACTGATGCGCCTCTCCCCCCCCCCCCCCCCCCCCCCCCGCGTCTCTCTCATCCACGCACTCAGTTGAAGCCTGGGCTGCCTCCCACACGTGTGAATGTACTCTGGATTAGATAGCTCACCAGGTCTACGCCATACATGCGAACGGCCATCACTCGCATAAGGGCAGAACCTACTCTCGTAACTAAAAACAACAAAACGCCTTTTAATGTTCCAGTCATCTCTTTAAAGACATTACAGCAGCCATGCTTGGTGGTATCGTGGTTTCAGTGGTAGCCTAGCGAGAGGCACACGTGATTTTAGCCCTGTTGCAAGCAAACGGTTCCCAGTAATCTCTGATACCAGAGCAGGTGCAACGTGTCTGGATTTCGTCCCCGTCGGCCACCGACGCTCGCACAATGCATCAACCTCGACGAGCTTCTTTACTACGCAAACGCCCAGAACCTGATTTACAGATGCGAGAATGTTCCGCGGCTCAATTTTGACAGCATTGACGCACCGCCGAGACGCTGTGCCCGACATGTGCTGCAGTTTGTGGATATGTCCATCCAGCTGCCCGCACACCCACAATACCATTCTATAGAAATGGCTGAACGAATGCTGCCAACACTGCTGAGCTCTAAACTCAGCACAGGGTCAAAACAAGGGGCGCCACACACAGGACTCGTGAGCGCCAGCTGATTGCCGATGATTGTGTCAAAAGGATCACTGGCTCAACAGCCCCGCGCTAGGCACATACTGTAACCTTGTCACTGAACACTGTCGTTGGGTGTTGCATTTTTTTCCGGAAGTCTATCGCTATGATTTGCCACTAAATACGGCAAAGTTCACAAAAGTTTATTCTCTTTGCAAATGATACAATTGTTGTTATCAAATACGTAGAACGTAATATAAAACACTATCTTAGTGCCCACTGCTTCGCTCGCACTGACTGTATTGTCTGCATAAATTTTGTTTTTCTTTAATCATATTTTTATATTGTTCACAAACTGCAACATTTTCTAAACTTTTCACGCTAAGTAAGGCCACAGAGGCATTGTCTTTCCCGAATTTGCGTTCCTGTGGTGGTATTTCTATAGGAACTTTCGTCCCATAACACTAATTTCTTGATATCTGTTAGAGAAGTGTAATCACTTTTCATAGATTTAGGTTTACAAATTTTTTGACATCACGACATATTTTCTAAAAAAATTTCATTCCTTATTTCGTCCCCTTAGGGGATTAATTTCCAACAGTCAAACATGTATTTATATCTAACGGAGAAGACAAATATAAATTTTTATAGATTTAGCTTTGACAAAGCTTCCATAATGAATAATTTCAACAAACTTTTCATTCCCTATTTCTCTCCTTTTTTCGAAAGCAATAAAGCACGTACTTTTTTTTCCTAACCAAGAAATCAAATACCACTTATCATAGATGCAGCTTAAAAATGCGTTAGTAATTCTTTAATAATGATTTATTTAAAAAATCTTTCATCCACTATTTTAGCCCCTTAGTGGTTAAATTTTCAAGAATGCTGAAACACACATTTTTTAATTTCTGACTGAGATACCAAATAATTTTCGCAGTACTAACTTCAAAATTGCCTTGATAATGGCGTGTTTTCATAAAGCTTTTCATCACCTATTACGCACCTTTAGGAGTCAAATTTCGAACAATCGACTCTTTAACGATGCCTAAAGTATAAAATCAATATTCTCTCCAAGTTTCAGGTTTCTGTCTCCAGCACTTTGTGCTAGGCCATGATGAGTCACTGAGTCAGGACATTGCCTTTTATGTGCAGACGGCGTGATTCACGAAGATATGCGAAAATTTTGATATTCGTATGTTATCCTAAAAATAAAACTAAATAAAAAAGTTCATGTAAACATAGGTCCGCATATGTTTGGTTATGGAGTTACGGCTCATAAGGTTTTGCCTGAAATTTAGCAATTTCGCTAATATGAAGCCATTGCAAAACTGTACGAGGTTAAAGTAAAGCACGATTTCCATCTATTTTATTGTTATTGGTCTGATGATTCTAATAATACATGTCCCAGACGTGTATCCGCAGTAGTGTTCCAGAACATCCAGACAAAGACGTACTTTCATCAAAAAATTTTAATTTATTAACTTACCGACCCAATTTGTTTTTTAAATTAGACAATAGCACAAAGTTTTCAACAGAAGTTGAAGGAAATTTAATTTTGGAAAAATGATGATAATAACGTTAACTAACATTGTCTGAATGTGTCAGATAATCTGCATTTATTAATGCCACTGCACACGTGAATTCACGTTAAACCGAAAAAAAACAAAGCTCAGTGTTAAGGAAGTTGTACAGTGTGAATAGAATTTCATAATACATTCACGATAAATATTCAAAAATGTCTCCACCGAGTTCGATGCATTTAGTTGCACGAGTATGAACAGATTTTGTTGCTCGTTTCAGTTTCCCAAGGTTGTTCTTAATTTCGTCTATTGCACTCCTAATGCGAGCAACTAATGCCTCACTAGTATTCACTTTGTCCTTAGAAATTTGGTTTCGTCCTTACCCGCACTCAAAAATCCATTAGTGTTAAATCGGGCGAACTGGGTGACCACAAACGTATACCACCAGGACGAATCCATTTCTGAAAAAAACACTGAAACGCGTAGACCTGTTTCAGTACTTACTTTCATCGTTAGTATGTCGTATTTCGGGGCAACTCCATGCACTCACCAAAACTATTGTTAGCCCAGATACGGGTACTCAGACTGTACTGCTTTGTCGCTTCGCGAGCTTCGTGCAGGCCGCTGGTGAGGTGTCTCGGAGTTCTCTCTCTGCCAGCTTTGTACGTATATTGCATCGCGGGATGTGTTGTTGGCAATATGGGCCCATTCAGAAGAAACTGCAGTATTCATTATGTAGACAGAAAATAGATATGCTTTTGTATAGCACATCCTTAAATATTGTACAGAAAGCTGTGCAATACTCTGAAAGTTACTTCGAGCAGAACTGAAAAAAGGAGTGACAGACCCCAAGTATTCAAATCCAACTCGAAAGGTTTCCTTGTGGCTCAGTCCTTTTGGTCTGAAAAGACTTCCTTGCAATACTTGACAGCTTTTGTCTGTAAGCGTCAGGGTGTATTTATTCGTATACTCTACTTTTTCGTGTTTTAATAATTCTTTAAATTCTTTGTTTATTAATTTTCTAATCTGTATTCTGTAAACTACGTACCGATTCGTTGGATGACAGAGTAGTTTTTTGATAAATGAATTAAATTAAAATTAAAGGGGGCGATCCTAAGAGGGGGGACACGCACCAGGATAAATTTTGAAGAATAATATTCTCTCTGCATAGTTGAGATGCGGGTGTCTTGACCGAGTTGTGTTGCCCTGGAGATATTGTAGACGCCTTAATGAGGTGGAAAGGATGAGCGCATTAAGTTTTCAGAATTAGCTCCTTTCCTAGCTGATATTTTAGAGATTCGCTTGCACAGTGGAAAGTCTCCTGCAACCCGAAAATAACTCATATCCCCCCTGTTTACAAAACGACTAAAAGATGTGCACAGGATTATAGACCAATGTAGTTGTCAGTCTGCAGCAGAATCCGTGTGCGTGTTGTAAGATCAGATATTGCGGCTGTTCTCAAACAGAATCAGCACTGTTTCAGGAAAAACACACCTGTGAAACAGTCTGCATAATTCATACACGGCACCGTGCAAAAAATACATTGACGCGACGTATTAGGTTCCGTCTGTCTAGGTTTCCGATTGGGCTTCGACACTGTATCATGTCGTAGAAATTGTGCAATTTGCTCTATCACTTCTGACTAATACAAGACAGCACTTATGCTAGACAGCGGATTTGCACAGAAACGAATCTACCATCTAGCGATTCCCGAGGTGGTGAAATACATGGGGTGGACAGAAATCTGGAAACACCAAAAACATATTATTCCTAATTCGGTGTACAAAAACCGTTGGCGTGCAAAACAGCTTCCTGCGGCCTCTGAATGGATAAATACAGGTCCTGTATGGTTTTCGAGGGAATCTTGTACCATTCCTCCTGCAAAACAGTGGTAGTTCAGGTTACGATGATGAAGTAGACCACTAAGGCTCAATAATATTGAGATCTGGTGGCTGTGATGTCCTGGGGGATGCTACAGTTCGTGTTCACAAAACCAGCCGTAGACGATTGGATCTCTCTAAACTGTTGTGTTGTGTCACCGTTGGCGAACAAACTTTGAACCATCAGACTGACCAAAACAGCCAAAATGGTCACGCAATCCGTGGTTGTATTGCGACCTTGCAGAGATCCAATATCACGATATGGCTGGCCAAATCACCACCCAACCCCAACTGCGTTTCACTCTCGGCAGCGAGCAGTCTGCGTCGCAGCTGCGAACGGCGAGCATCAGCACAAACTTTGAACCATCAGACTGACCAAAACAGCAAAAATGGTCACGCAATCCGTGGTTGTAATGCGACCTTGCAAAGATCCAATATCACGATATGGCTGGCCAAATCACCACCCAACCCCAACTGCGTTTCACTCTCGGCAGCGAGCAGTCTGCGTCGCAGCTGCGAACGGCGAGCATCGGTCAGAAGTTAGTGCGCAGCGAGGCTCGTCCGACAAAATCGGCACCACGTTTTCCCATGCGTGATCAACTGGGAAGCTTCGGTTCTCCATGTTGTTGGTGTGACCTTTTACCTGTAGAACAGATGCAGTTGGTGGTAGGCCTGTGGCTCCCTCTGGCCCACATGCGGCAAGACAAGACAAGGCGCAGCGCAGTGCCGGCAACCGTTATTTTTAAATCGGCGCCGCCTGGTCGGGTTTTTCCGGGCACAGTTGGCACCGCTGACGACAGGTGCCGCACCAGGGGGCGGGCAGGCTGTGGACATTCATCACGCTCTCCTCACAACAGCAGAATAGCAGCGGCACGTATCTCCCAGTGTCTCAGACTTCTGCTCACAAAGCCAGGCCAAAGGTCATACGAACACCAGTTTAGATCAATGGACAGAGATATTCGGGATTCCAGAACTACACCACATGCAGAAAACAGAAACACATCAGTGTATATGGCATTTCTCAAAGTTCTAATGCACATCAATGTTGATGTGATGCGGTACACGTCAATACGTGAGTTCAATTCACTGCAGTCGATGACACGAACAGTCCGAAAAGACGCGATAGCAACCTGAATCGGAAATCTGTTTGGAGCGACATCTAGAGGCGCGAACTAAATTGGACAAAACGGGTTGAATATTTTGTCTACATCTTCTGATACGCCCGCCACCAAGTGCAACTATGCCACGGAACTTACTATTAATCTGAACTTGGAGATATGTTCGACCTACAGCTACGTACATACGTACGGTAGCAATATATTCAAACAAACAAAAACGCAGGTGAAAATGTGATTTTTCCGTTGGTCTCATCTGAAGATTTATTGATAATAGCGTTAAGTTGCTCTGTTGATATAAATCAATGGCAACTGACAGCTGGTGTCCTTATTTCCCTTGTGTCTTAATTCATAGTGACTGCAGGGTCAATCTGATTTCTTGAGTTTGAGACATATCCGAAAATACAGATGCGACATACAGACTTAGTGAAGCACAAAAAGCAGTGTGTGAATTTTTTTGACACACGCTCTATTTCTGTCGAGCTGAATCACTATTAGCGACTGCGCCAGTGTAGTGTTCTGAAACTAGTACACAGTAAATTAGGCCTTATAAAATAACTCTTCTTCATTGGCAAGTGGTCACTTCCAGTCGTAATGTCCTCCAGAGACTTAAGTCCGTATCGGCAAAGCAGTGCTAGGGCTGTGGTGGTTCCATTACCAAATTTGTATTGCAGTATTGGATCTGTCGTAGTCTGCCGCACTTGCTGGTAACTTTATAACTGTGATGGTCTATAGAACAAAACTGTAAAATACGACCCTTCAATGTGACTCTCTGCAGCCCTCGCTCCTTAGGTTGTAACACCGTACGGTCGGCTATAGTAGATCCGTGTTAGTGGCTGTCGACGCCAGAGATAAAGACCTCGTCGCCCGTTGGCTTTCCGACCGCACGGTGTTGTTGTTATGCGACGGAGGTGGCGCTACGTATGTAATTCCTTCGCCGAAATGGACCTCTGTTGACCAGACACCGAGACTTAGGCTGTTCACTGCCTTACCTGCAGAGCAGGCGACCCGCAACACAGCAATGTGGAGCTTGGTATATCCGGCAGGGGTAGCCGTAGGGGGGGGGGGGGGGGTCCAATATGAATAAATGAGGGGCTGAGATACAAATTCGGGCTGAAGCAGTCTGAATAAATGACTGACGAATTAAATGGCTATTTATAAAGTATGTGAGTACCATCGAAACAAAAGGTATTTTTTCCAAATGGTCAGCTAATCAGAGTATTACTATAGGTGTGGTTCGAAAGTGAGTGCTTCTGAATTATTTTTTATAATATATTAAAAATACTTATTTCCCTTGCATCTTAAACCTTTTTAGAGTAAAACAGATAACAGTGAAAAAATATTTTCTTTGTTTTGCTTTATTCTGAACGTGTTTTAATACAACGCATAAGATACTCATAGTACATGTTCGTTAAAAAACGAGAGTATGTGCGTAACTAATGCAAAATTTATATAAGAAAGTAAAAAAAGCGAATGGCAAATAAAATAAAATACCAAAAGGAATTTATATTCATGTAGTTTCAGCACGTATGAGCGATTATTAATTTTCACTCTCTACATTTCTCTCGTATTGTCTTAAAATAGAATCAGAATTATTTCCTTTTCTGGTGTTTTTTCAAGAAAAAGATCCTTCCTGGGCACCACTAGTAATGCTGCAGCATTGTAATGTGCGTCTTTCAGTTTTCGTTTTTCTCTTCCCTTGACTACGTCCTCGTCTTCCGCCGCTCCCTCTTCTTACATCCATGGTAACCACTGTCCGGTAATGGAATATATTGTTACAGAACTGATAAATTGGAGGAATGTCATTCTCTATTTCCTGAAGAGCCTTGCCCTTCTCAAATTATATTTCATAGTCATCTTGATGCAAAGACTTCAGAAGAGGTACTGATTGGTGATCAGTATTGTGCCTCCTAAAATCAGCTTCAATAAGCTCAGTATGTTTTAGTAAACTGCCGAACTGCAGTGTTAGAGGATTTTCCATCCTGATTTTGCCCTTACTAATATTCCTCAACTGTATTTTGTTTACTCGAAAGTCTTTTAACAGCTTTGTCCTTTGGTATGGTATCTTTGGCTTTAATTTAAAGAACGTATTGTTTCCATTCCCACAATAGAAAATTTTAGGCTGGCCTTCTTCACTGCTGCCATCCTGCGGAAAAAACAGATAATTCAAGTGTTTCTGTGCGTTACCACATTACATGTACGTATGTCCAGGTTCAATGAACTTGTGACGGCGTGTCAATATACTGGTCCTGCCTCAAGATACGCATCCACTAGCTAAAAAAAGGGCATATTTAAACATGCATTAATACAATTATAAGTAATCATAAAAGCCTACACATTAGACTATTGCTCTTCTTTCAAAAAATGCGTATCTGAAACCTCAATAAAGATAGCGGCAGTTCTTCTTTCGTCTGGCGTTTGACTTGTACCAGTTGTATTCTAAATCCACTCTAGGCATTGGCTTAAAACCTGACCATCATCAGACTGCAGAGCTATACGGGAAATTGACTGCACTTACTTTAAACAGGTACATACTCCGCTTAAGGAATGTGCACTCAGATTATTCTCTTGTGAAATATCAATTTTACCAAGTGTAATCTCAGACCCTCAAATAATACATTCCAGAGAAAAGGTCTCAAGTACTGTGACGAATTCCCATTCAGAATGGAAAGTGTGTGCCGAGAGGAAACCTTCCAACGAATATTTGAATAACCTGGGCTTACCAATGTTTCTTTCCGTTCTGCTGGAATCACATTGAAAGTGAAGCCTGCTGAATTGTGCGTGCGTGTCCTCTACAAGTTACCCAAGTATATATCGCTTTTCCGTCTAGAGTTTGCCATATTAATGTTGCAGTTCCTTCTGAATGAGTCACTATTGCCAACAACAAATCTCGTCGTCGAATATATACTTACAAGGACGACAGAGGCATGATACGGAGACACCTGAACGACGATCTGGTCGAACGTCAGGAGTTGACCCAGCGGATAGCTCTGGCCTCCTGTTTCTGGGCTGAGAATGTTCTTGGATAGTTACGGTGGGAGGCATGGGCTTACTGGTAGGATATTGGGAAAATGCAGTCAGTCTATAAAGGAGACAGCTTACGAAACTCTAATTGTTTTATCTGAGAATGTTGCTCAAGTGTGTGGGACTTGTACCAAGTAGGACTAACAGACTCGTGAATAATTCCATGCACGACAGTGAAAAGACAATTAAGAATTTATAGATGAATAACTCTTCAAAATAGTATCGAACTTCGTAGAAAAATCAAAGCGAAGGGAGGCTCTAACGCCGACCTTACGACATGCAATTAAAAATACAACAGAAACGCTGTCTCATAATAATTTTAAACTACGTATACATTCGATCATGTAATCTTAAATTTGGGAGGATTCTGTCAGTCTTTATATGAATGTTTTATTACACGTTCCGTCATCGGTCATTTCCGACGGTAGTGTTCACCGCACCAATGACAGAAGGTATAATGACACTACGCTTGTCCGTCCTCTTTTAGAATGCTGTTGCGCGGTGTGGGGTCCTTACCAGATAGGACTGACGGAGTGCATCGAGAAAGTTCAAAGAAACGCAGCACTTGTTGTATTATCACGAAATATGGGAGAGAGTGTCACAGAAATGATACAGGATTTCGGATGGAGATCATTTTAAAGAAAGGTGTTTTTCGTTGCGACGGAATCTTCTCACGAAATTTCAATCACCGACTTTCTCCTCCGAATGCGAAAATATTTCGTTGACATCAACTTACACAAGGAGGAACGATCACCACTATAAAATAAGGGAAATCAGAGCTCTCACGGAAAGATATTGGGGTTCGTTCTTTCCGCGCGCTGTACGAGATTGGAATAATAGAGAATTGCGAAGGTGGTTCGATGAAACCTCTGTCAGGCACTTACATGTGATTTTCAGAGTATCCATGTAGATATATATGTAGGCCAGCCTCTAAGTTCTAGGGGACTAACGACATCAGAAGTTAAGTCCCATAGTGCTCAGAGCCATTTGAACCATTTTTGTAGATTTAGACACGATGAGCGTGTTGTGGAAGACTGCTGTCTTTGAATGATACCCGACCTCCTATAATTGTTTGTTCCCCTGAAACGTAAGAGCACATGATGTACTATGTTCGCCACATACGGCACACATTCGGGCATGAATTTCACTTACGGACACTCTTTGCGCTATTAGATACCTCGCTGTTCCTCTACTCCTGATCGTAGTGGACTAGAGATGGGCAGACTCGTTCATCCTTGGGAACTAGTTCACTGCTGATCGTTCTTTTTCGGGAACCGTTAATTTTTACTCGTTCCCCGTTCATTTGTGCTTGGTATACGGTTCTTATGAAAACTTGTAGTGTAGGATGGAGGGCACCAAGAGGGAGCACTTGCCTCCCCACTGGAGTACAGAGTTTTTATTCATTACAGATTTCTTACACACTTTTAGAAGTAATTTCTGTGATTGTGCAGAACCTCTCGTTTAGCCAACCGTAGCGTTGTGTGGCTGATCGCAGGGAATAATATAAGGTGGCGCACGGAAAACCGGCCCCGAGTACAGACTGCTCGCCAATTACGGACGATGTGTTGCCCGTTACGAGCAGATACAACAAACAGGCAAACACGAAAATCTCAAGCGACACGCGTGGGCTATAGCTCATGTATTCTTGTGAACCTATTGGTGGCTGTTTTCCAACTTAATGGACCAAGTGTCTTCTATAAAATTCTTCGTTTCGACTTCCATTACATAGTTATGCTACGTTGTAAGCAATAATCGTTTACACCCTATATATATTTCACGTTGTCTGAGTTCGTAGGTGAAGTAGACTTTATGGAAGCATAAAATGAAATGTGGTTTTCTCATCATACTTGCGTCACACGCTTAGTAAAAATTAGGTTTTTATGTTGCATTATTAAAGTTAATGCAGCAATAATAATAATAAAGTTAGCAGTAATAAAATTTTTGGTTTGAAAGCTCCTTCTGAACAAATGTTTTTGAGATCATAAGTAAATACGAATTTATGGCAATCTGTCTCTTCAAATGGAGAGGCACCTCTTTTCCTACTGAGCCAAAATGACCCACAACCCACTTTTTTGCCCCAAAGAAACCTAACTAGCAGGTAATGCAAAATGGAAACAACCAAACTTAAAAATAATTAGAGCCTTCCTAAATGGAATGTTTTGTATATGAAAGATACACGAAAATCCTTTTATACGAATTTTCTTATACTAAAAATTAAGCAAATTATTGAAAGTTAGTTGCTAAATCAAGTCGATGAAACCAAAAAATATGTGAATAACAAAAAAGCTTGCCTTGTTATAAGTATGTCTTCTGCTGTTTATCGATATAATGAAGTGAGCTGATACGCCCCTTTGTTACCTGAATGGACGTACCTATTACATACGACGTAATTTTTATGTAATTCACGTAACTATAAAATACTTTTTGATTGCCGGTCGTGGCCGCTGAATAGCCAGAACAGTTTGGAACACATGTAAAATGGGCGAGCGCAGTGAACGAAACGAACATCTGGATCCTGAAGTAACTAGGAGCAGTCGGCCGTGGAACTGAGACAGGTTGTCATGCGAAGAAAGACGAGTGCGGCCGAGGGAGACCGAGACTGAGACGAGCACGCGACCGAGGCTGGAACGACAACTGCTGAAGTGACCGCCGCGACCGAAGGGAACTAGTGAACTATGAACCGATCGTTCCTCGTTCCCGGGAACTATAAGTAGACCGCTGCTACCGAAGTGAGCCATGAACCGATCGTTCCTTGGAATTCGTTCCTCTGTCCTTTCGTTCATCTTGGTGAACCGTTCCTTTGCACCCGTTCGTTCGCAAACTACCCATCTCTATAGTGGACAGACGCTGGCCTCACGTCGAGCACATCTTACAGACAAATGGAACAGCTGTGAACCTTTGCGCCGTTTCTTCGTGATTTCCAAAAGAGGACACTGCCATACACGCACCTACCTACGTTATCAATGTCCTCGCTGTGCTCGTTATGTAGCCCATCTCGTTTTCATTCCTCTGCCCCTTACAAAGTTCATTCACATTTCTTGGTACTGCTTACTGTTGCACGATACGTTAAATGCAGGGTCGAACGCTTAAAAAACCCACACATGCAAGTTTCTGAGGCGAAAAGCGTCCAGAAAATTGAGAATCAGATGATACAATTTTAGATTCAGGTATCGGAAAGGCACCAAATAGGCAGTTGGGTCGTTGCACTTAGCAATGGCTGCAAAAGAAAATCAAAACACTTTTATAGGATTTGTCGACATACAAGGACGACTGGACAACGTAAAATGGCGCAAGTTGTTTGAAAAGATGCCGACTCAAAAGGTCTCATTCAAGGCTAGATGCGGAAGTCAGCTAGAGAAGTAGAGGGCAACAGCGCATTATAAGCAAACGTTTACAATAAAAGTTATCGTACGACACTGCGTTACGGAGACAGCAACTCTTCATGCTTTAAACACGGTTTCAGACTCTGAATATGCCTAGAACTTTGTGACCCTGAACTTAAAGTACGTTAACATAATGCACTAGGGATTATCATGTAGAACGCAGTTTAAGAGGTCGCTTTCGCAAAGTAGCGGGATTCGTATTCAGAGACACATTTTTGTTGCAAGTCCACCACTTCGTTTCGAAGGGGCAGCCGCTGCGGTTGAGAGTCGCCTGGCGACCTGCGCACACTCGCAGCGCAACTGTTGCCTCTCCTCGCTACACAGCACGGCGCAGCCATCATCGTCCCCATAGGTGCAGCGAAGCTTTTTCATAAACATAAGTTTATGTCGGAAGCAAAAATCTCATTGTAACGTGTGCGTGAGGGATTTGTACGAACCATTAGATATCTTAGTCAAACAACGAATACAGATTATAAAAATGGATATACATGTGACGCATGTAATGTATATTCCACAGTCCCTAAACCACTTAATCAATTTCAACGAAACTTGATACACATCATTCTTAGTCTGGAAAGAACCAACATGGGGCGAGAACAACCAACCCTTCCAAGGATTTGGGATGGGGATGAAAAATCAGCGTAGCTCACGATGCGAGAGTGCCCACACTTCAGTCATCCAGTCAGAATGACAACGCTCCGAGTCTTGCAATAAGCTTTACGCATAACTTCGAACCTTTACGAAACTTTTTGTCACTGGCGACCCCACAAAATGATGAAAAAGTTAATCGCTTACTACGTTTTCGCTGTTCAAGCAGTAAAATTGCCACGTGAAGCATGACTTTTCAATTTATTGCTCCACTACTGAGTGTATTCGTACCACATCTTGCTGACAGTGTTCACTACATCATT
Source organism: Schistocerca gregaria (assembly GCF_023897955.1). Taxonomy (NCBI): domain Eukaryota; kingdom Metazoa; phylum Arthropoda; class Insecta; order Orthoptera; family Acrididae; genus Schistocerca; species Schistocerca gregaria. The sequence goes on from NC_064929.1 coordinate 132,078,256, forward strand.
GAATATACCAGAAAAAGTAAATCATTGTAAGAAGTTTACTTCAGGAAATATGACGCCACAAAGAGTGAGTGCGTGAGAAACTGCGCATCATTATTGACGTTTTAATTTATTACTTTCATACTACTAACTCTGTCCTCTACGCATTTGTCAGGCAATAGCCACGTATACTACTGGCTGTACCTGCACAGTTACATCATTGTACAGCACATAGTTCACAAGATACAGCGTCATAAAAATTGATCTGAATGTAAATGAAACTGCAAGGCGAAATTGGGTAGCATACAGGGGAAATATGTGAAAAAATACGCGATATGAAAAAATGTGTGTGACAGATATGGTGAGCAAAGCCACGTGTAAATAGCTCATCCAAAAAGTCTGGAACGATTTCAGTCGACGATAATGACGGAAGCTGAAGAAACTTGATTCAAACACGCTATATTAGTTACTATGTTGAAAGAAATGCTGTAGGGGTAATAACCAGCCTTCCGCTGCAGTGAGTGTGAGACTGTGGAGCGAGGAGGGCAGGTAGACGCACAGACAGACAGAGGGAGATAGGCAGAGATATGGGAGGGGGAAATAGAATGGAGGGGGAGGAGGAGATGACAGAGAAAGGAAAGAGGAAGGGATCGACAGATGGGAGGGAAGGAAGGTAGAGGCAGAGAGGCGGCGGAGGAAGAGATTAACAGACAGAAGGGAGAACGGTAATGGACAGAGAAAGGAAAGACGAGGATATGGACAGAGAGAGGGGAAGGGCAGAGGATAGAGCATATGGACAAAGGGGGGGGGGGGGGCAGTAGGAGTTGGGAAGATAGGGGGGCAGGAGGAATTGGAGGGAGAATGAGAGAGAGATAGGGGGGGGGGAGAGCAGGAGGAGTTGGACACTGAGAGGGAGAGAGCAGGAGTTGGACATACTTTTTTTTTATTTATTTCTCAATAAAGAACTGTCGCCTGTTATATAGCACACTGTGTGATTTTGTATCAAATTAATTTATTATTACTACTACATGTTTTTGAAAATTTTACGAAAGGATAAAATAAAATATGTAAAAAGGTATAAATGTACAGATACTGTAGTAGCCGTTGTCGTCGTCTTTACTTTTCGCCGCAATGCTCTTCAATGACCGTCAGTTACTGTCATTCAAAACCCATCCGCTTTGTGAGTCAGCGGATGCTGTTTTTCCGAGTTATCTGTATGTGGCATAAATCTTCGATACGGCACCTTGCGAAACACCGTACACTTCAGCTGCCATGATTTCGAAGCCCGCACCATGCGAACACCAACAATTTGATTGGCGAATTGAGGGGATTGCACAGGTGCATTTCGAGCTCAAATAGAGCAGCACACCCTGCAGGCTCACCTAGCGTCTATATTTACGTTGAAGCATTCATCTCTCGCGTCGTTTCCATATTTCCGTGCAACCCCTGTATTGTGGTTTAGTTGCTCTGAACGCCACCAGGCGGCATTCAGTATCGCGGTGGGCCGTAGTCATCGAAATTTGGTCTTGTCATTGTAATTCAGGAATTGCTATAAAGAGGTAAAGGGTTGGCACAGTGGGCCGGCTTTGTGGCCGAACGGTTCTAGGCGCTTCAGTCCGGAACCGTGCGACTGCTACCGTCGCAGGTTGGAATCCTGCCTCGGGCATGGATGTGTGTGATGTTAGGTTTAAGTAGTAGGGGACTGATGACTTCAGATGTTAAGTCCCATAGTGCTCAAAGCCAATTTGCCACAGTGGAGGAAAACATGGGTGGACGTGTTAGACGAGAGAAAGAAATTGATGGCGGCGCTGGTTTTAGGCTGGTACCGCGGTGACGCGCGGCGCGCGCTCTCGCTGTAGACATAGTTGGCGAGCGCCGCCGGAGGCCTTGCCCGCTCGCGTAACCGCCGGCCAGACGCCGCTTGGCGCGCCTCCCAGGGCAGGCGTCGCTCTGACCTCACCGCCGCCTCACTCCGGCCGCGCTTTCCCCATACTCTACGTCCACCCACACTCAGCGGCTGCAAAGGGCACCGTCAACACAGTGAGAGTATTTTTCTACGTGCGAACAGTCTGCGTCCTGGAATGTCATTCCGGGTCATACTGGGCAACACGATAAGCTCTTAAAGAACGCTAAACGGTGGACTACATCAGCGATCTATCCTTAGCCCACTGCTATTCAATCTACATATCTCCTATATACCTGAAATTAGATCTTGTAAGCTAATACAGGCCAATGACTAGGTGCTGACAGTGGGACATTTTACTTTTGAAATTTGGGGCAGCACTTTTCAGGAGTAGTCAGACAACATATTTCCCCCCACATACATCTCGCGTATCGACTACGAGAAGAAAATTCGAGAAATTGCAACCAGTACAGAGGCTTACCGACAATCATTCTTCCCACACACTATTCACGAGTGGAACAGGGTTGCAGGGATCAGATAGTGATACCGAAAGTACCCTACGCCACTCAACATTAAGAAGCTTGCGGAGTATGATGTAGTTGTAGATATTCGTGGCCGTGGCTCGCCTCGATGCAGATTGATACATGTGAAGTAGCATACGGTACAAAAGTGGACTGAGGTGCAAGTAGCAGATGGCACAGTGTGTACCGTTCCCGTGGGAGAGAACACCAATTGTACTGAACTTGCTATTGATTGGTCGCCACGTTCGGGTGCTAGGCGCCAAAACGCCTAACTTTTATTATTTATATACTTTTCATTGTATTTACCCCAGTTTTCAGTGTGACAATCTCTCATGGTTACCCTGCGAGGCCGGCCGCAGTGGCCAAGCGGTTCTAGGCGCTACAGTCTGGAGCCGCGCAGTCGCTGCGGTCGCAGGTTCGAATCCTGCCTCGGGCATGGATGTGTGTGATGTCCTTAGGTTAGTTAGGTTTAAGTAGTTCGAAGTTATAGGGGACTGATGACCCAAAAAGTTAAGTCCCATAGTGCTCAGAGCTATTTGAACCATTTACCCTGCGAGTCTACCGTTTCTGTTTATTAAATTTCACTAGTTATGAGAAAAATAAGAGTAAAAAAACTTTCAGATAAGGGCCACCATTTAACTAGGCCAACTGAACTCTTCCACACCATCTCAAAGTTCTACCATAATAAAAAAATTTAAATGCCTCTGAGTGCGTCGGTCAACAAAACACAATTACGACCACTTACTTCGTATCACGTACACAATACGAAGGAGCGGGTTCCACAGCTTAACTGCTTCACTTCAAATTTTGTTCCCGCCGAAGTCACAGAACTTGTATCTCCAAGCTGCCCATGTCGCCAAAACGCCCGACCAACTTGACACCTCAACATATAACGGTTGTCACGCTCGTTCGGCATCCGTTGACACTCTTCTCCTAGCGAATGTCACGAGATCTCGAGGGTTACCCGTCGAAGGCTAACAACCAAATCGCTTCGCCCGGCAACTCGGAAGATAAGAAACGCGAAAAGCAAAGATAGCTTAGCTCAACCACAATCGACCTCAACGATACAGGAACAAAATAACACTGGCGCCACCTCGCCAAGGTTCACCTATTTCACACATTCGATGAATAAATGTTGTTGAATTCTACCGAGGTGGCTAAAGTCGTGAGATGTCTCCTAATATTGTGTCGGACCTCCTTTTGCCCAGCGGAATGCAGTGATTCGACGCGACATGGATTCAAGTCGTTGAAAGTCCCCTACAGGAATACTGAACGATGCTGCATCTATAGCCATCCACAATTGGGAAAGTGCTGCCGGACAGGATTCTGTGCACGAACTTGACTTCCCGATCATCTCCCATAAATGTTCGGTGGGATTCATGGGAGGCATCTGGTGGCCAAATCACTCACTCGAATATTTTAGTGTGTTCTGCGATGACGCATTTTTTTAGGGGAACATTAAGGCCACGAATGGCTGCAAATGGTCTCCTAGTGGCCGAACATAAACATTACCAATCAATAAGCCGGCCGCTGTAGCAGACCGGTTCTAGGCGCTTCTGTCTGGAACCATGCTTCTGCTAAGGTCGAAGGTTTGAATCCTGCCTCGGGCATGGATGTGTGTGATGTCCTTAGGTTAGGTTTAAGTAGTTCTAAGTCTAGGGGACTGATGACCTCAGAAGTTAAGTCCCATAGTGCTTAGAGCCAGTTGAAGCACTTTTTTCCAATCAATGATCGGTTTAGTTGGGCCAGAGGACCCAGTTCATTCCACTTACACAAGGCAAACGTCGTTACAGAGCCATCTCCGCCTTGCACAGTGCCTTGTTGACCACTTGAATCAATGGCTTCATGAGGTCTGCGCCACGCTCGAACCCTACCATCAGTTTATTTATTTTCAAACTGAAATCTGAATTAACACGAACAGGCCACGGTTTCCCAGCCGTCTAGGGAGTTGTTGTTGATTTGGGGTGGTTGTTGATTTGGGGTGGTTGTTGATTTGGGGTGGTTGTTGATTTGGGGTGGTTGTTGATTTGGGGTGGTTGTTGATTTGGGGTGGTTGTTGATTTGGGGTGGTTGTTGATTTGGGGTGGTTGTTGATTTGGGGTGGTTGTTGATTTGGGGTGGTTGTTGATTTGGGGTGGTTGTTGATTTGGGGTGGTTGTTGATTTGGGGTTGTTGTTGATTTGGGGTTGTTGTTGATTTGGGGTTGTTGTTGATTTGGGGTTGTTGTTGATTTGGGGTTGTTGTTGATTTGGGGTTGTTGTTGATTTGGGGAAGACCAGACAGCGAGGTCATCGGTCTCATCGGACTAGGAAAGGACGGTGAAGGAAGTCGACCGCGCCCTCCTTTTGAAAGGAACCATCCCGGCATTTGCCTGGAGCGATTTAGGGAAATCACGGAGAACCTAAATCAGGATGGCCGGACACGGGATTGAACCGCCGTCCTCCTGAATGCGAGTCCAGTGTCTAACCACTGCGCCACCTCGCTCGGTGCCGTCTAGGGTCCAGCCGATATAATCACCAGCCCAGAGAGGCACTGAGGGCGGTGAAGTGATGTTGGCAAAGACACTCGCGTCGGTCGTCTGCTGCCACAGCGCATTAGCGCCAAATTTCGCCTGGCTCTCCTAACGGATACGTCCGTCGTCCGTTCCGCATTGATTCATGCGGTTATTTGACTGAGACTTGCCTGCGTGTTAGCACTGACAACTCTACGCAAACTCCTTTTCTCTCTGTCGTTAAGTGAATGCCGTCGGCCACTGCGTTGCCCGTGTGAGGTAGTGCCTCCTGACGGTTTCGGTCTCGGAATACTGAATTCCCTAACGATGGAACGCCTCATACATCTCTCTCGAACTACCTTCCCTTGTTCAAACTCTGTTAATTTCCGTCGTGCGGCCATGCGTTAGAAACCATTCCACACCAACCACCTGAGTACGAATGACTGATTCGCCAATGCACAGCCTTTGTGTACCTTTTTGTACCTCGTATTACCGCCATCTACACATGTGCATATCGCTGTCCCACGACTCTTGTAAGTACAGTGTATATTCTGACTTTAACTTGCACGTAAACGCAATCTTCAGCCAACGAGCTGGGAACTGCTGAGTCAGCTTGTGTACGCGTAACGAGCGTGGGCGAGACACGTTTACGGCGGTCTCGCGGTTTCTTCAGAAAGACGGCTGTTTGCGTCTGGTTTCGACAGAGGGAGGATGGTGGGGGGGGGGGGGGTGTTCTGCTCGGGCAATTGCAGAACCCCGTCCCACGCGCAAGACCTGTTTTGTTCCAGCACCGAAATAAACGGCAGAGACTAATAGCCCGCGATCCTGCGTCGACCTGACCCACACCACATCGATTACTCACGGGCTCACTTGGGTACTCACCGCCAGCCTGTGCCGGGTACGCGGCATCGCTGATGATGGACCAGATCAAATATATCCACTCAGATAAACGCGCCACAATTAGGCGCGTATAAAACTGTGAAACGTAACTCCGTGCACAGGCTCTGGTGACAGCGGTGTACAAATTCACCTCCCAGCCTGCCTACCCAAATCTCTGCCACAACGATTAAAGCAGCTCAACATGCAGCAACAGAGACAAGAGAGTACGTGTTGTGTACAGAAGCACAAAGGTTAAAGCAGGCCAGCCTGGGTTTTCACAAACGTGGCGATCTGCCCCTGACAACAGGTTGCGCTATCAGTCCAGCGTGACTACAGAATAGCCAAGTATATGTTTGCGTAGGTAGTTCCACTGCAATCATTTGTCGTAACTGTCGGAGTAGCAAAGTGAACAAGCGAAATTTAAAGGAGTTTGAGGCGAGGGGAATATATACCAGTAACTGAACAGAGGGCATGGCCAGCAGGGAAAAGTTGTCGTGTGTCTGTGAGACACATTCAGATATATCGGTGGTTGTTCAAAATGGTTCAAATGGCTCTGAGCACTATGGGACTTAACTGCTGGGGTCATCAGTCCCCTAGAACTTAGAACTACTTAAACCTTACTAACCCAAGGACATCACACACATCCATGTCCGAGGCAGGATTCGAACCTGCGACCGTAGCAGTTGCGTGGTTCCGGACTGAAGCGCCTAGAACCGCTCAGTCCCAGCGGCCGGCAAATTTTTTTACAGCAAAATTAGCTAATTTCTTGAGAAAGGCAGATAAATCAATTTACTCATTGTTGATATACTATTCTGGTCACTTGATTGCTTCGTGAACTTCAGTGTGATCACTTGCCGACAGCATTCTTAGGCCGTCGACAGCTGCAGAAACCATGCCTTGCCTCTCGTCTTAGCCCTGTTAGAAAAAACGTATCTTCCGAAAGAAGCTCTGAAATTTCTTCTCTTCGTGGGTAGAGGTGTTGATAACCCACTGACATCTTAGTGAAAGAGAAAGTTAATGCTTTCTGCCAACATTGAAGGTAACGACATTACACCCACGAACCATAGCCTACAGAACTACGAGCATTTCAGCTATTCGCTGTTAATTTTCCAAGAATCACGACTTTCAGGGAATGAGAGAGAGAGAGAGAGAGAGAGAGAGGGGGGGGGGGGGGTTATATCCACTAACAAAAAGATCCATTAGTCAATGGAAACCTATAAATCAAACTAATTTTCATTTTACTTTCATATGTCTGGTATCATCCATTCTGAATATATTGCTAACGTATGTGCTTATTTATATTATATGGATTTTGCAGTGGAGTTGCACATGTTTGTAGTCCGAAAAACTAAAGGTATGTAGTACTAGAGTTTAGTTGATAGAGTACATCGTACTGTTGCTGATTTCTACGTAAAGACTATCTCCTTTAACTTCCAAAAATTTCGTTATTGGCCCTTCGCTGATAGGACCTAATCTTCCCCCCCCCTTTTTTTTAAAAAATTTCAATAGCTTCGGCATTTGCATTCAGAATAAAATTTGAATCGTGTGATAATAGCTGTGGATGATGCGCTATAAACAAGAAACGTCTTAAAATAAAACCTTGTAGTACGCAATATTTGCTAGTTGCAAATTCACTCTAATTTTCCATAATTTTAGAGAAAGGTGAAGTGCTACATGTTGTATGCTTGCTTTTTGCTCTGTCTAGCCGTTCCTGGTACGTATTTATAGACAACGGTCGTGTTTCCGGAAAAACATACAAATGTTTGGCGGTATGTTGCGTAAGCCCTGTGTAGACAGACAAGCTGTTCCGTTTATTTCTGTTGGCTGTTCCGTGAGATGAGTGACATAGCTGCTTCTGCATTCAAGAAACTGTTCTTGTTCCTTGTCAAGTAGCTGCTGTGCTAATGTCAGGAAACGCGCGCGCGCGCACACACACACACACACACACACACACACACACACACACACACACTATGTACACTCCGACCACACCGCTCTAGGCAACGGTGACAGATGTCCACACAAACCAAACTCACGGAAATTAAGTTTACTGCGCAGCTGTGGAATATGTGTATAACTTGGGTACGGCTGTGTGGAAACCGGACAACTCCAGTATAAGAATCGAAGTGGACGTCTTCCTGTGGAACACATTCGTCTATTTTCCTTCCCGCACTGCGATTCTCGAGCTTTGGAAAACTTTCAGTACGTTGCATCTAGTTAGGAAAAGACATGCTAACGGAAAATTGGACAAACTAAGTAATTTCCATAAATGCTACTTGTTGCTTTTCTTATTCTTTTTTGAAGGCGTAGTGCAAATATCTTGTTCCGGTCACAGAGGAAGTTGTTGCCAATGTTTCCATTCTCTTATCATTCGCTCTTTGCCCTAAAACTTCTTTTCGCACTCTTTGTTGCATTCCGTGCGAGAGCGATCCTTCTTTACTGTTGTTAGTTTTATCTTCTACTTCAAAAATAATCGCTTGTCCCAATACAGACCTTTTAAAATCCATCTGATCTCGTGCAGCCCTTCACCAATCTCATTTATGATTGCTGTACCTTACTAAAATGTTTAGTATTCGTCACTAACGCCCCTTAAACATTGAGCTATCTTCAAATTGTGTAGAACTCGCTTTTTCCACGACATGATTTATCAACAGAATGGAGCTCCACCACACTGGCCCACCAACGTACGTCAGTTTCTCCATGAGACTCTGCGTAAACTGTAGTGCGCTCGGGACCCCGAAACGCTGCCATGCACCTTGGCCTCCAAGATCGTCATGTGATTTTTTTTCTTGTGAGGGTATCTGAAAGAGTGTTCATCTCTAACTCGTGACATAGAATAAGTGAAGAACAGAATAACAGCCGCTATAACTTCTGTAAAAGCAGTTTATGTGGAATTTAGCTGTTACCTGTATATAGTTCGTTCTACTGGTGGTGGACACACAGTGCATTTGTAATAGCATAGCTAAAAGTTTAAGATTTTGGGAGTATTTTGCAATGCATCCAATATTTACACTATATTTTATGAATAATTATGTAGTTTTGAAATCATTTCATTCTTTTTGAAACACCCTGTATTATCTACGTAAATTAAACTTTTCGACATCGACAATGTGGAGGGGATATTCTCGTTTAATCATTGTTTCCCACAGGAGGAATGTTTTGACTCTGGCAAAGGCCCAGTAACAACTCACAGACGGCAGGTGGAATCACTAGCACCGGAAGGTGTTTAGAGGCCTTCGGGGGATTCGGAAAACAGTGTAGTCGTCGTAATGCGGCAACGGAGCGATTTACTTGATGTCCAAAAGGGCACGTTCACTGACTTATAGGCGATGGTGTGGAAGCATTTCCGAAATTGCTAAATTTGTAACCTGTACGTGTGTCGCCGTTGTTAAAGTACATCGTGCTTGACAAAATGGCGCTATCCAAAACCGGCTCCAAGGCACCACAAACTATAGAGGACAGGGCTGAACGACTGTGGCGGAGGAGTGAACAGGAAAAAGAGACTGCGCTGTTGGTGCGCCCTTACATACGGCTGTGACGTCACTGGTGCCCGTGACATTGCCATATATGGGCATGTTTTGAGTCGGCGTTCGCTGTGCCATCTTCAACCGCGCGATCGCTGGATCCCACGCAGCGCTGAGCTGTAAGCCACCGTCTCTATTCAGAGTGTTTGTGGTAATTTTTACTTTAACAGCTTCCTGTATTAAACTGTCCCAGAAGCCGTTAGTGCAAGCCACGACAGAGTTATCGTCACATTTTATGTGGTGACAGTTTTCTAACGCATGCTCAGCTAACGCAGATTTCTCTGGATAGCGTAGGCGATAATACCTCTCATGTTGTTTCCTGCGTTGTTCCACAGTGCGCACTGCTTGTCCGAGGTACTTCTGGCCACACTCACCAGGTATTTCGTAGACTACAGGTGTTCTGGGACCTACAGCGTCTTTATCTGGTCTCAGTAATTGACGGATTTTCGTTGGAGGCCTGAAGATCGATTTGATCTTGTGTCTTTTCAACAGGCGGCTTATCTTGCCCGACACAGAGCCACAGAATGGCAGCAAAGCAAGTTTCTTTTCCTGCTCTTCGTCGCTGATCTTATTCTTATATTTCCCACAAATCACTTCTTTCACTTGATGGGTGCTGTAGCCGCTATTCCTGAAAACTTTGCGTAGGTGGCTCAGTTCGTGGGGCAGGTTGTCGTCGTCTGATATTATTCTTGCACGATGCACCAATGTTTGCAACACTGTGCGCTTCTGTGCTGGATGATGATGGCTGGTGGCTTGCAGGTACAGGTCTGTGTGGGTGAGTTTTATGTAGACGCCGTGGCCAAGGCACCCATTTCGTTCACGGTGGACAAGGACGTCGAGGTAGTTCAGTGCATTATCTATCTCCACCTCCATGGTGAACTGGATATTACTGTTGATGCCATTGAGGTGTTCCAAAAACTCGTCTAATTTCTCGCGTCCGTGTGGCCAAATGACGATCGTGTCGTCAACGTATCGAAAGAAACACTTCGGTTTCAATGGCGCAGTATCTATGGCAATATCCTCAAAATTCTCCATGAAGAGGTTCGCAACGTCTGTCTGATCCTAATACTGGCCGTTGTACACAAAGTAGGATGACGTAAGTGTGTGCCTAAATAGTTCGACTACGTCACTTGCAAAGTACTGCGAAATTAGATCCAGAGAATCTGATAGGCACATTCGAAAACAGCGCCACTACATCAAAACTGACCATATTATCGTCCTCACTAAGGCGTAGACGGTTGATTCTGCTGAGTTTTTTTATATGATGATCGCAGTGTCTCACATGTGGAGCGAGGAGCTTTGCAAGTACTTCGCCAGCTTGTATGTTGTAGAACCTATTGTGGACACAATAAGGCGCAATGGCGTCCCGTCCTTGTGTATCTTCGGTAAACCATAAGCAGTAGGTGGTGTAGGCGCCTGTGGGAGAAGATTCTTAACCACACTGTCTTCCACTGAAGACCGCTTAAGAAGTTCTGATGTTTTTCTTACTACTCTCGATGTCGGGTCGCGTGGGAGTTTCCGATAAGTATCTTCGTTCAGTAGCGCACAGATCTTCATGTCATACTCCTCGAACTCCATAATTACGGCTGCATTGCCCTTGTCAGCGGAAAGTACCACAATGCTTTCATCATTACGTAGTGCTCGAAGGCCTTTGCGCTCAGCCCTGGTGATGTTGGATGCTGGTAACTTCGCCTTTGTCAGTATACGGCTGGTTTCTCGCCGTATTTCGTCCGCTGTTTCATGTGGGAGCTTGTGGGCTGCCTGTTCAACACCGCTTATTATTTCACAGACAGGAATGTCCCGCGGTGAAGGTGCAAAATTAAGTCCTTTCTTAAGCGCCGACATTGCACCCGCATCTATAACTCTCGCCGTCAAGTTGATGACGGTGCGTTCTGAAGATCTGTGGTCGGCACCATGTTTTTGTTGCGAAAGGTGGCCGAACGTTCCTTTCTGCTTCTCTGTGGTTCGTTTCTGTGCTGACGTCCGTTGGGAAACCGTAGCAGCGTCGACCTATTCCCAGTCCAAAGCTGTGAGTGTTCTCGATAACAGTAGGTGCGAGGCCATAAGAGCACCACTATTTGCATCCAGCTGTTGCCTTGTGTTCTGAATATTTTTTTCGTGTAGTTTTTACCAGTTTTCGAGGTTGGAAACCCGAGAACATTGAATAAAATGTTATCGCCTCGAGACTCTGCATTCATATAGGAGAACAGACGTCTAAATGTCGAGCAGCATACCGCCCAGACGAGCGAAGGAGATTGTGATCTGTTAGTCAGGGAGAGTCAGGATCAGGCAACGATTGTGGATGGGGCCGTAATCATCTACCTTTGGATACAGTAGACACATACTCTTTATTTGAAGAAACAACTTTCAACAATCATTTTAAAAGATTTTACTACACTGATGGCTGAAGGCCTTACTCAGAAGGAATTCAAAACTTTTTTTGTGGGCTGACGGCCACAAGCAAGTTCAGAATACTCAACAGATGAAGGCCTGAATTAAAAGTCAGGAAGGCAGTTACATATTACCAAATACTAAGATATTTTCTTCTTAAACAGTCAACACTGTAACAAGCTGCAGTAACGGCTGAAGGCTTTATTGAGACAGAATTGAAAATTGTCAGCTGAAAGCCACAGGCAGTGTTACAATTAACGGCTGAAGGCCTGAATGACAAGTGAGAAAGGCAAATACACCTTATAACATTAGGGTAAATTTTAAACAATTATGACAACTTGACCAAGTAAGACGGAGTGATCCACAGACAGCCCTCCCTGGATTAATCTGAGGAAGGTGACTACAGCTGTGTAAGCGGTGAGACTGCCAGCCAAGAGTAATGTTCACCTAAGGAGGGCAACTCAAACTAGAGAGAGTATCAACGCCGACCAACCTTCTTAGCAAATACACCTAACGCCAGATAACCAGTACAACGAGTACAGGCGAGAGAAAAGTGACAGACAGCACTGCGTCTCCAGAATTCGATGTTTAAAACACCGAAAAGAAGAAGGGACAACTACAATCCAGGCAGACAAGGAAAACAATTATCCAGACCACAATCAAGGAAGCTGTCAAATTACACGCCATGGTTCAAATGGCTCTAAGCACTATGGGACAACTTCTAAGGTCATCAGTGCCCTAGAACTTAGAACTACTTAAACCTAACTAACCTAAGGACATCACACACATCCATGCCGAGGCAGGATTCGAACCTGCGACCGTAGTGGTCGCGCGGTTCCAGACTGTAACGCCTACAACCGTTCGGCTACTCCGGTCGGCTACTCGCCAGCATTGGCGAAAAGAGGAAAGTACACTGCCGCAAAATATGATAATCTCCAGGGCAGGTAACTGAGGCGTTAGCGGCCTCTAGGCAGTAAGATACCGCTGGTTACACTTCAGCAATAATAACACTAAATCCAAACTAACATCAAGCAGTAGAAAGCTGCTAATAGCTTCCTCCAACCTATCACACTCCACTTCTTGCGGCTGGTCTCACCGACCCTGGGAGCAGCAACACGCAAATAGCAGCGAGATGTCAAAGAGTGGAGGTTCACTCAACTTCAAACGTCCTGGGTTCGGTCGTCGGTTACAGCCCTTCGATCCGACAGTGCCTGCACGCCGCCAGCGGTCCCGGCCTGCGGACCACCTCGTTGCTCCGTCCGAAGCCGAACTGCCTGACACACGACGACCCGGAAATACTAGCCGTGGTACAAAAGATAGTACTACAGCACTGGATAACTGCTGCGCCAGCCGGTGTGGTCGACCGGTTCTAGGCGCTACGATCTGGAACCGCGCGACCGCTATGGTCGCAGGTTCGAATCCTGCCTCCAGCATGGATGTGTGCGATGTCCTTAGGTTAGTCAGGTCTAAGTAGTTCTAAGTTCTAGGCGACTGATGAACTCAGATGTTTAGTCCCACAGTGCTCAGAGCCATTTGATTTGATAACCGCTGTTGCCACTCGCGGACAAACAATACTAGCAAAAAAAAAAAAAAAAAAAGTTTAAATGTGTGTGAAGTCTTAAGAGACTTAACTGCTAAGGTCATCAGTCCCTAAGCTTAGACACAACCTAAATTATCCTAAGGACAAACACACCCATGCCTGAGGGAGGACTCGAACCTCCGCCGGGACCAGCCGCAGTCTGAGTGCAGCGCCCTAGACCGCTCGGCCAATCCCGCGCGGCATATTGTACTTGAAAATTATGAATAAGATTGAAGAAAATAACTTACTGATATATAACCAACACGGATTGAAAAATATCGTTCCTGTGCAACACAGCTTGCTCTTTATTCTCATGAAGTAATCACTGCTGTCGACAAGGGATCTCAGATCGGTTCCATATTCCTAGATTTCCGGAAGGCTTTTGATATCGTTCCTCAAGAGACTATTAATCAAATTGTGTGCATATGGAGTATCGCCTCAGTTGTGTGACTGGATTCGTGATTTCCTCTCAGAGGGGTCACAGTTCGTAGTGATAGACGGTAAATAATCGAGTAGAAAAGAAGTGATATCTGGCGTTCCCTAAGGTAGTGTCATAGGCCCTTTGCTGTTTCTGATTTACATTAATGATCTAAGTGATGATCTGAGCAGCCCCCTTAGATTGTTTGCAGATGACGCTGTAATTTACCGTCTAGTAAAATTATCAAACGATCAATTCCAATTACAAAATGATCGAGAGAGAATTTCTGTATGGTGCGAAAAGTGGCAAGTGGCAATTGGCACTAAACAAAGAAAAGTGCGACGTCATTCACATGGGTACTAAAAGGAATCCGATAAATTTCGGGTGTACGATAAAGCGCACAAATCTAAGGGCTGTCACTTCGACTAAATATCTAGTAATTACGAGCAACTTAAATTGGAAAGACCACATCGATAATATTGTGGGGAAGGCGAAAACAAGGCTACGTTTCTTTAGAACACTTACAAGATCCGACAAACCCACTAGAGAGACACCCTACATTACACTTGTCCGTCCTCTGCTGGAATACTGCTGCGCGGTATGAGATCCTTACCAGGTAGCACCGACGGAGGACACCGAAAAAGTGCAAAGAACGGCAGCTCGTTTCGTGTTATCGCGCAGTAGGGGTGAGAGTGTCACCATATGGTACACGAGTTGGGGTGGCAGTCACTAAAACAAAGGCGGTTTTCTTTGCGGCGAGATCTATTTACCAAATTTCAATCGCCTACGTCCCAATGCGAAAATATTTTGTTTACACCCACCTTCTTAGGGAGAAATGATTATAATAATAAAATCAGAGTAATCATAGCTCGAACGGAAAGATTTAGGCGTTCCTTTTTCCCACGCGCCATTCGAGAGTGCAATGGTAGAGAAGTAGTATGAAAATAGTTCGATGAACCCTCTTCCAGGCACTTGAGTGTGAATTGCAGAGAAACCAGGTAGATGCAGATGTAGAACCTAGCGGAGCTGGTTGCGTCACTGGAACCAGCGTGGCTCCGCATACCTGTCGGTATCTTCCAGAACCTCGTTGACTCTCTTCCTGCACACTCTGGAGCGGTCCGCACTGCAAAATGTGGTTATTCAAGGTTTTCGCGTTAATGTGACCAGGCAGTATAGAACGTGTGAAGGAAACTTAATAGGACTATTACTCTTTATGACGTCAATAAATGGCATGATAAAATGGAGTTCTGTTTCTAAAGCTGATAACTAACGTTGGAGTTACCTACTAGAATGTCACATCGTCAGAGATACTTCCAGAGATAAAGGACCAACTGAAAGTGACCACCGCGTAGAGGCAAAGTTTAGCAAGTGATTCGGAAATAAATTTAACCTAATTCTCTTAAATAAATGATATTGTGTTCGATTACCAGTCAACAGCGGGAAGAAATCGTAAACGATTTACATGGTGGAGCGCTTAAAACTTGCACCGCAAATATTGCGGAAATCAGAAGTGCTGTTACAGTGCGGTTTTCACAGAATGGATTCAGTCAGTCAGTCAGTTCGTTCTTGTAGAACGTAAGCGTGCAAGATATACCAGTACGTCAACCATCTCGGCAATTATTTATCTGCCTTGTGCACCACTTACGTTAGGGTTGTAGTGTAATACGTAGACAAAGGAGCGGAAGGAAATTAGTGACGACAGAAGATGGGGGAAATTAATGTTCTTGCTGTTGTTGGAGTTGATCCGCATAATCGCACGAGGAATTGGCATGAGTGAGGCAAGTGTCCTACATTCTCCATTCACACAAGTTGCAGCCCTATCTCATCTCTCTCCATCAAGAGCTGTCTGGAAATGGTTATGAGAACCGTGTTCGTTGCTGTACATGGACATTAAAACAACATACTCCAGATGTATCATGCATCTTGTTTAGTGATGAGGCCACACTTAATGGTCAGGTAAACCACTGATGCTCGTACTATAGGGCTGTTGACAATCACTGTTCTCTTAGTCAGGTGGAACGTCAGTGTCCTTGGAGTGTAAACGTGTGTTGTGGGATAATGAAACATCAGCTCATGGGCCCGTAGTTTGTAGACATAACACTGAACGGCACAAGTATTGCAGCCTCTTAACAGACCATTTTCCACAGGTATTAGATGATTATCCTGTGCAGACTAGGAGGAACTGTGATACAAACATGATGGCTGTCCAGCCCATACAGCACGAAGTAGAACAGTGTGTCTTCACTTATTGTTCCCAAATCATTGCACTGGACGCAGAGGACCCGTACCTTAGCCGGCGTTTGATGCCTGTAGCCTTTTTTTTTCTGTGGGGAAAGCTGAAAGATGATGTCTACAAGGACGTAGCAACTACACCCGTGATATGCAACGACGTATTACTGCAGCTTGCTCGGACATCTATGAAATTCTCGCACGTGTGCAGCAGTCGTTCCATACCAGACTGGAAGTGTGTACCGCCACTGACTGTGATGGTCAGTTGTCATGTTACTGGCCAGAATCCACATAACTAGTGTATACCCTCCGTTTTTCTGTAGTGTGTGCTACCACAGGTATTCTAAAAGCGTCAGTGTGGGCACTTTCCACTATACGATATCTAGTAAACGACTCGCACTAGATTCCTGCATTAAACACCATTGACGTTCTAGTTTACCTTGGTTTTAGTTTGTTAATGTCAACAGCCATTATCCCATTTAAAACAGTGTATGTTTGTACAAAAATACGAGGGCTATTCGGAAAGTGATGAACAATCGGTCGCGAAGTGGAAACCACTGTGAACTTCCGACGAGGCTTTTCGTAGATGCGTTGGGTGGTGTCTCTAGTATGCCTGTCGATCGCATAAAGACGCTCTTTTCAGTTGTGAGCCCACTGAGCGAGTAAAGGTGCCTAGAACAGCAATGTCTCCTGCCAAGTAGGAGGGCCCGCTGAGAGGCTTCGTCTTAATGAATGCAGCCCACATGACACAACTGCCACGCACTCCCTTCTTCATCGCAATTCTCAGCCGCACTCTGCAGGGGCAGTGAAGACGCTCCTGCAGCCTTTTCGATAGAAAGTGTTCGATCACCTACAACGCAGCTCCAATTGTCTCGTCCTGAGTATCGTCTCTGTTCACATGAAACGCTAGATATGATGGCAATACTTTACGCTGGCCTAAAGCGCGTCGCCTGCGCCAGAGAATTATCGGAAAGCACAGGCAGCTGCCTTCTATGACGATGTTGCAAATTTGGCATAGCGCCTCAAAAATTGTCTAAGTCGGAGCGGAAACTATATAGAGAAGTATCTGGAAGGTGTAGCTAAATGTGAAAAGAAAAGTTTTGATTTTCACTGTGGTTTCCATTTCGCGACCGAGCGTTCCTTACTTTCTGGACAGGCCTCGTACATTTCCTAAGTGTTATTACAATCTGTTGACTGGCTAACAATACGAGCCCCTGGCCACATGTCCTTCTGAGAAAACCGCTCATGTGCTGTGCACGTACCTGTATAACTAACTATTAGTGTCCACACTGATTGATGGAAACTGTATCTAACAATTCTTTGGTGGAAGACTTAGAAACCCTGGCTCGCTATGGTAGCTAAATGCCAGTGCCTTCCCCCTGTGCTGGTAGCATCTGCTAAACGAGGGACCCATCCCATAATCATGACTCAGGACTCAGTTTTGATTCTCTACTGCCAGGCATAATTAACCCCAGAGTTTCACTTCATCAGATTTAACATGATTAAATCTCGTATTGGAGATGAAGGACGAAGCTTAAAACCTACTCAGACTAGAAACACTACTCAGACTAGAAACACTACTCAGACTAGAAACACTACTCAGACTAGAAACACTACTCAGACTAGAAACACTACTCAGACTAGAAACACTACTCAGACTAGAAACACTACTCAGACTAGAAACACTACTCAGACTAGAAACACTACTCAGACTAGAAACACTACTCAGACTAGAAACACTACTCAGACTAGAAACACTACTCAGACTAGAAACACTACTCAGACTAGAAACACTACTCAGACTAGAAACACTACTCAGACTAGAAACACTACTCAGACTAGAAACACTACTCAGACTAGAAACACTACTCAGACTAGAAACACTACTCAGACTAGAAACACTACTCAGACTAGAAACACTACTCAGACTAGAAACACTACTCAGACTAGAAACACTACTCAGACTAGAAACACTACTCAGACTAGAAACACTACTCAGACTAGAAACACTACTCAGACTAGAAACACTACTCAGACTAGAAACACTACTCAGACTAGAAACACTACTCAGACTAGAAACACTACTCAGACTAGAAACACTACTCAGACTAGAAACACTACTCAGACTAGAAACACTACTCAGACTAGAAACACTACTCAGACTAGAAACACTACTCAGACTAGAAACACTACTCAGACTAGAAACACTACTCAGACTAGAAACACTACTCAGACTAGAAACACTACTCAGACTAGAAACACTACTCAGACTAGAAACACTACTCAGACTAGAAACACTACTCAGACTAGAAACACTACTCAGACTAGAAACACTACTCAGACTAGAAACACTACTCAGACTAGAAACACTACTCAGACTAGAAACACTACTCAGACTAGAAACACTACTCAGACTAGAAACACTACTCAGACTAGAAACACTACTCAGACTAGAAACACTACTCAGACTAGAAACACTACTCAGACTAGAAACACTACTCAGACTAGAAACACTACTCAGACTAGAAACACTACTCAGACTAGAAACACTACTCAGACTAGAAACACTACTCAGACTAGAAACACTACTCAGACTAGAAACACTACTCAGACTAGAAACACTACTCAGACTAGAAACACTACTCAGACTAGAAACACTACTCAGACTAGAAACACTACTCAGACTAGAAACACTACTCAGACTAGAAACACTACTCAGACTAGAAACACTACTCAGACTAGAAACACTACTCAGACTAGAAACACTACTCAGACTAGAAACACTACTCAGACTAGAAACACTACTCAGACTAGAAACACTACTCAGACTAGAAACACTACTCAGACTAGAAACACTACTCAGACTAGAAACACTACTCAGACTAGAAACACTACTCAGACTAGAAACACTACTCAGACTAGAAACACTACTCAGACTAGAAACACTACTCAGACTAGAAACACTACTCAGACTAGAAACACTACTCAGACTAGAAACACTACTCAGACTAGAAACACTACTCAGACTAGAAACACTACTCAGACTAGAAACACTACTCAGACTAGAAACACTACTCAGACTAGAAACACTACTCAGACTAGAAACACTACTCAGACTAGAAACACTACTCAGACTAGAAACACTACTCAGACTAGAAACACTACTCAGACTAGAAACACTACTCAGACTAGAAACACTACTCAGACTAGAAACACTACTCAGACTAGAAACACTACTCAGACTAGAAACACTACTCAGACTAGAAACACTACTCAGACTAGAAACACTACTCAGACTAGAAACACTACTCAGACTAGAAACACTACTCAGACTAGAAACACTACTCAGACTAGAAACACTACTCAGACTAGAAACACTACTCAGACTAGAAACACTACTCAGACTAGAAACACTACTCAGACTAGAAACACTACTCAGACTAGAAACACTACTCAGACTAGAAACACTACTCAGACTAGAAACACTACTCAGACTAGAAACACTACTCAGACTAGAAACACTACTCAGACTAGAAACACTACTCAGACTAGAAACACTACTCAGACTAGAAACACTACTCAGACTAGAAACACTACTCAGACTAGAAACACTATTCAGACTAGAAACACTACTCAGACTAGAAACAGTTACGCTGAAACCTCCCAATTACAAAGCAGCTCTGTATTTTCCAACTGTGAAAGCATTGAAATAGGTACCAGAGTTCTCAAGTTCTTTAGCATGAAGATGGAATAAATCGGCAGTCGTCTGTCAATTTAAGGTGAGCGAGAGAGGTCATTAAATATGGTATGAACAGAAGTAGAACATTCGATGTTACCTGAGAATCAGCATGGATGGACTCGTGGCTCGGTAGCGGTCACACTTTTGAGCTATCATCGTTAATTTAGATAAGAGTTATCGCCACTAGTGACCAGTAATTTAATCAAAATTATTGATTGTTGATGGTAGACTTCCTTAAACTTCTGAGCCATGAACACTAGGGTAAAAGTTTAGAGATCGGCGCCTAAACTGCAGGTCCATTAACTCTAGATGCTGGAGCGGTAGGCGTGTTGTGCTGTTGGAGTCCACCTCAGTGGTGGCCGCTGCCCAGATCCTGTTTAACAGCTCGTATCGCAAGAAAAACAGTCCACTGACTAGAGTGCCACTACGTCATACCACCGTCCTGACTGGCGCTCTGTACCAAGTTCTGGAAGAACCAGTCTGTGATGTTAAGTTACGTCGCTCTAGCGTCCTTTTAACTGCGAACTTTACCCTGTAGGTGTGTCCCTACGTTTGAAAGCGGGCTCTTATTCCAGAAGGACTGGGTTTTAACGGAAATCATCATTTCTCTATTTCTGTACCATCGGAAAGAGTAATTGAAGAGGACTTAAATGGTATGACGTGTGGTACACTACCAAATAGTAACAAGATAATAGCAATGCAAAGCAACTGTCCCGCCGTCACGAGTATTAGTCCCACAAATGTCTCGTCTGCTGTACCATATGTTTTGAAACACGTACGATTTATTTGTTTAATGTGTTGTAATAGCAAGTGCTCAAAATTTTCGCCTTAAGCACGATCGCCAGACTTGTAATCTTTGGCTGATTATATGGGGGGGAAATTAAAGTAAGAGGAATCACTATCAGACCCATGAAGACACAGGCCTATAACTTGATTAAGTCCAGATGAAATATTACCAATTCTCGTCAATATGTTGAATACGTGAGACGACGATGACAATGGAGGGGACGATGGATATGGAGGATACGATGGAAAGCGCAGAGATGCAGGGGACAAAGGAGATGATGAGACGGAGGTGACATGGAGATGCTACATACCTTAACTGAATTATGTGATTGTTTATATTTCATGCTGCATGGCAGACAATGGTATGTGGCACTGTTACCTTGTTACTATTTCATAAAATTCAACACGTTAGGCCGTTGAAGTCCTTTGAGATGGCTGCCTCCAATGCCATACAAAAACAGTGTATACTTACACTAAAAAATGACATATACTTAAAACATTACTTGCTTACGTTAGAACATTCTACACATTAGCCGCTATAACTTAGCGAAAATCGTTGCTCGATACTTTTACTCAGAATATGTACATGGTAGTCTTCCTTCGGAGCTTCACCATGCATGTTATGCAGTAACAATTTGGAGTCAAAAGGCCTACTTCTTGATTTCTTTCTATAAGTTCTTAAGCACGATTCATCCTACGTACTGTATTGGGAACCTCGGTGATTGGGCAATGCTTTCCCGTGGCACGTTCAGTGTCGTGTTCTTTATTGATACCACCAGAACTCCAGTGCTTTCTGCCAGATAATAAGAACTGTGTGTACCCCAAGGCTTATTTGTATAGCGTGGTACTGCAGAGTTTGTCTTGCTTAGTACAGATGTTGAGACATTTCCAGACAACGTGCACTGATAATCCAGTACACGTAGAACGAATCATGCCACTTAAATAGGACTCTAACATCGGCTCCCCACCATACACGGGACAACCCTCTATGATGCCGAGTCATCGAGCGATCTTGATAAACAAATGTTCCACGTGGCACGCCCACGTCAGTATACTGTCGACCTACAGTCCAAGCTATTTCACATATCCTGACAGGAATAGTGAAAGACCCAAGTTGCAATTCAGGTGTTGTTGTTGTACATCTCTGGCGAGTGAAGACTGCCACTAAAGATAGGGTGTCTGCCAGGTTGATTCCATTTCTATAAATTCACAAGAACCATACGTCCACCGGTCGATCCAGCTACGTTGGCGTCTCCCAGTGCTTCCCTGGAATTTCCACTTCCCAATAACGTTGTTAACAGTGCATCACTTCAGTTGTGCCCAGTTACGGGACTTCCACGTCTCTCTCTTGACATAATGTACGCCTTACGACGGTGGCGCAGTGTGCTGAGACCAGCCATTCATAGGTTGACCAGTCAGTCAGTACCCTCTGCCAAGCGGGCCTGCCCAAAACGTTGACGCTGAAAAAGGCGAGCCTGTCCTGTGGTGCAGTTTGGACATTGTCATGTTGGTGTTGGGAGAGCAACCAGCCAGAAATTTACTTTGTTTCTTTATTCAAAGGGTACCGTTACCAGTTTCGAATCGTTATGATTCACCTTCAGACAGTTTACACGCTTTCCTTATAACATGTGGTGCGTTTTTTACAGGTTAATTGTCCTAAAATATAAATAATACACATTATAAGCACGCCACACACAGATGGTTGCGTTACAGATTTTCGTTGGATGTGACTTACGTGAAATGTTGGTTTGGAGTGTTTGTTTTCATAACATTAGTCCAGCAGATGTGGATACATTCCCACTGCATTCTTATTGTTGCACACGTACATTTTTCTCACGGAACACTTTAGATTTGTCACTGAAAAGATTTCTACTACGCACCACATGTTTTAATACATACTGATACATACAAAGAGCTTAAAAACATATAGCAAAGATGGTATGAGATATCGTAACATTTGAAGACGTCCTTTGTTTGGAAAAGGATCATAAATTCACTTAAGCAACTGAAATGCTTTTTACACTAGTACAGAGAAAATCTGTGACGCAACCATCTGTGTGTGGCGTGCTTATAATTATGTATCATTTATATTTTAGGACAATTAATCTGTAAAAAAACGCACCACATGTTATAAGGAAAGCGTGTAAACCGTCTGAAGATGAATAATAAAGATTCGAAACCGGCAACGGTACTCTTTGAATAAAGGAACTCAAAGTAAATTTGTGGTTGGTTGCTGTCCCAACACCAACACTCGTCTTCAAATAACAGCCACGGTCTCCAAACATGTCATCATATGACAAAATTTCATAAATTGTCATTCGTGCGGTTCCTAAAGGGGAGAGAATAGATAATACCTTTCTTCTCGATTCGTCCTTGCTGGTGGGTACCTGTAAGAAAGAAGTAAACACACTTTGCTGGGGGATTAGTAAGACTTAATTCCTCAGCAAGTCAGGCCAACGCGTGGTTGGCCTGTGGTGCGGTTGTTGGCCCAGTCGTCGTATGCCCCGGTTGCGGGAGTGGCCTGCTTTCTCGTAGAACTTCCTGGCGATGGCGGGAAGCGGCAGGATCCCGGTGTCCTCGTGGAGTTGGTGCGTCGAGTAGCGCCTCGGAAGATGCATGACAGTCTTCAGAGTGCGATTCTGTATCCGCTGCAGAGTCACAATGTCAGCATCTGCGGCTTTCCCCCAGACCGCGGCTGCATACTCTAACAGTGGGCGGACCAAAGTTAGGTATAGCGTGATGCCGTGTCGCGGTGGCAATGACGACTGCGGGCTTAGCAGCGGATACAGGGCGCGAAGGCGTCCTATTGCCCTCCCTTTGATATCACTAATGTGATGCTTCCAGGTGAGCCTGCGGTTTAGGGTGACCCCTAGGTATTTCACCGTCCCACTCCATGGGATAGATTCTCCCAGGATTTCGACTGACGTAAGCCCTGGCGGCAGGAGTCTTCGGGTGTAAACTGCCTGACGCTTCGTGGCGTTGAATTTCAGTCGCCCATGTCCAAGACGTCGTAACCGCGTTGGAGGCTGTTTCTCAGCACTTGGGCGTTCATGCTGTATCATCCGCTTACAGCGACAGTTCAACTCCTGCCACTTTCGGGCCCCAAAATGTTCGTGGAGTGTGGGACTTGATAGCGGTCGGGTACAGGGTCCAAAGGCGCACCGGTACCTGTTAGTCTCGCCCCCTACCTGCCACTCCCCACTCCATCCTTTTCCCTTCTGTTTTCACATGGTGAAAACTGCCACGCCACGCAGTTTCAGTGTGCCCACACAGACGAGTCGGTAACCCTCGTAGTGGATGGGGAGGGGAAGTCAGGGAGAGGAAGTCAGGGAGAGGGAGGCAGGGCGGTTGCCCAACTCGTCGGCCTGTGAATGGGCGGGTTTACAGTCTCCTGAGGGGGCACCGACCGCGATTGGTGACTGCTGGCCTGAATAGTGCGTGCCGGCCGTCGTGAGAGGAGCGTGACGGGCTGACAGGTACACGTGTGGCGACAGGCGGCAGCAGGGGGCCGTCAGCGCCGCCCATCCTCCTCCAGCCGGCCGCCGCTTTCATTAACCCACTTCACGCCGCCTGCCACGCAGGAATAGAATAGCTCCACACGCTCTCAGCAGACCAGACGCGCGCCCTTCTGACGCAACTGTACGTCTGTCTGTGTGCATGTTGTAGCCGTCACACCACCGCCTGCAACAATGCTGTGGTGGCAAACATTACTTTTTCTTTTATTTTGGTCTGTAATGGAGTGTGTGCTCACGGGAAACTTATTGGCAGAGTAAAACAGTGCACCGATCCGAGACTCGAACCTGTGACCTCTGCCTTGGCTACCAACAGAGCTGACTGGGACACTGAGATGTTTAGGACGGGTGGTAGGAATAGAGCATCGAGTGACATACTGAGTGCACTATGCGAAAATTACCTCGAGCAATTAAACAGGGAACCGACTCGTGGAGATAACATCTTGGATCTACTGATAACGAACAGGCCCGAACTTTTCGACTCTGTAAGCGCAGAACAGGGAATCAGTGAACAGAAGGCCGTTGCAGCATCCCTGAAAATGGAAGTAAACAGGAATATAACAAAAGGGAGGAAGGTTCATCTGTTTAGCAACAGTAATAGGAGGCAGATTCTAGACTACCAAACAGATCAAAACGAAAATTTCTATCCCGACACTATGATGAGTGTTTATAGAAAAAGTTCAAGGCAATCGTAAAATGGGTTTTACACAGATACGTGCCGAGTAAAACTGTCCGGGACGGGAAAAACCCACCGTGGTTCAACAACAAAGTTACGAAACTACTGCGAAAGCAAAGAAAGCTTCACTGCAAATTTAAACGCAGCCAAAACCTTTCAGACAGACGGAAGCTAAACGATGTCAAAGTTAGCGTAAGGAGGGCTATGCGTGAAGCGTTCAGTGAATTCGAAAGTAAAATTCTATGTACCGAGTTGACAGAAAATCCTAGGAAGTTCTGGTCTTACGTTAAATCAGTAAGTGGCTCGAAACAGCATATCCAGACACTCTGCGATGATAATGGCATTGAAACAGAGGATGACACGCGTAAAGCTGAAATACTAAACTCCTTTTTCCAAAACTGTTTCACAGAGGAAGACCGCACTGCAGTTCCTTCTCTAAATCCTCACATGAACGAAAAATTGGCTGACATCGAAATAAGTGTCCAAGGAATACAAGAGCAACTGAAATCACTCAACAGAGGAAAGTCCACTGGACCTGACGGGATACCAAATCGATTCTACACAAAAGTAGGAGAAAGAACTATCCCCACTTCTAACAGCCGTGTACCGCAAGTCTCTAGAGGAACGGAAGGTTCCAAATGATTGGAAATGAGTACCGGTAGTTCCAGTTTTCAAGAATGGTCGTCTAGCTGATGAGCAAAACTATAGGCTTATACCTCTGACATCCAACTGTTGTAGAATTTTAGAAAATGTTTTTCGCTCGCGTATCATGTCATTTCTGGAAACCCAGAATCTACTCCATAGGAATCTACATGGATTCCGGATCGTGAGAGACCGAGCTCGCTTTATTTGTTCATGAGACCCAGAAATTATTAGATACAGGCTCCCAGGTAGATGCTATTTTCCTTTCCTTCCGGAAGGCCTTCGATACAGTTCCGCACTGTCGCCTACGGAATATCAGACCAGCTGTGTGGCTGTATTGAAGAGTTTTTAGCAAACAGAACACAGCATGTTGTTGTCAATGGAGAGACGTCTACAGACGTTAAAGTAACCTCTGGCGTGCCACACGGGAGTGTTGTGGGACCATTGCTTTTCGCAATATATATATAAATGACCTAGTAGATAGTGTCGGAAGTTCCATGCGGTTTTTTGCGGATGATGCTGTAGTATACAGAGAAGCTGCTGCAGCATTAGAAAATTGTAGCGGAATGCACGAAGATCTGCAGCGGATAGGCACTTGGTGCAGGGAGTGGCAACTGACCCTTAACATAGACAAATGTAATGTATTGCGAATACATAGAAAAAGGATCCTTTATTGTATGATTATATGATAGCGGAAAAAACACTGGTAGCAGTTACTTCTGTAAAATATCTGGGAGTATGCGTACCTAACGATTTGAAGGCGAATGATCTCATAAAATTAACTGTTGGTAAGGCGGGTGCCAGGTTGACATTCTTTGGGAGAGTCCTTAGAAAACGTAGTCCATCAACAAAGGAGGTGACTTACAAAACACTCGTTCGACCTTATACTTGAGTATTGCTCACCAGTGTGGGATCCGTACCAGATCGGGTTGACGGAGGAGATAGAGAAGACCCAAATAAGAGTGGCGCGTTTCGTCACAGGGTTATTTGGTAAACGTGATAGCGTTACGGAGATGTTTAGCAAACTCCAGTGGCAGACTCTGCAAGAGAGGCGCTCTGCATCGCGGTGTAGATTGCTGCCCATGTTTCGAGAGGGTGCGTTTCTGCGTGAGGTATCGAGTATATTGCTTCCCCATACTTATACCTCCCGAGGAGATCACGAGTGTAAAATTAGAGAGATTCGACCGCGCACGGAGGCTTTCCGACAGTCGTTCTTCCCGCGAACCATACACGACTGGAACAGGAAAGAGAGGTAATGACAGTGGCTAGTCAAGTGCCTTACGCCACACACCGTTGGGTGGCTTGCGGAGTATAAATGTAGATGTAGACGCACGGCACAGGACCCACCCTCACAGGTTTATTTCCACGAGGACCTCATCTTCCATCTTCCAAACTTTACAAAAGTGACCTTCTGCAAAAAAAAGTTATGTAAGTCATGGGATACCGATATGCACATACACAAAAGGCGGTAGTATCGCCTACACAAGGTGTAAAAGGTCAGTGCATTGGCAGAGCTGTCTTTTTTACCCAGGTGATCCATGTGAAGAGGCTACCGACGTGATTATGGCCGCATGACGGGATTTAACATATTTCGAATGCGGAAGGATAGTTGGATCTTGACGCATCGGACATACCATTTCGGAAATCGTTTGTGAATCTCAAAATATTAAATTCCCTGTATCAGTAGTGTACCTAGAATACAAATTCCAGGAAACGCAATAGCTGAAGGCTTTCGTTTAACGATCGACAGCAGCGGCATTTGCTTAGAGTACCAGTGATAACACACGAGCAACACTGCCTGAAATAACCACACAAATCCATGTGGGACGCACGACAAACGTAGAATATGCGGCGAAAACGTCTTTACTGAAATGTTACCTACTGCGCCGCGCCCCGGGAGGTGCGTTCCAGCTCGTCCGCCTTTCTCTGTCGACTGAGCCGTGCAGTGGGAGGAGCGAGTGCCATAGTGGGAACTCAGAGCGCGACCAGCATCAGGTGTCGCTGCTCGCCAGTGTGGCAGAGGTGATGGCGTAAGTAGGAAGCGACAGCACGGTGGACGGCGTGCGTAGGCGCATTGTCAATGTTTATAAACACCCTCACGCACACAGTTTTTGTCGGCTGTATTAGGATTTTAATACGTCCTCAGAACACTTCCCGTTATACCTCTCGCAGTCTCATGTAGGAGATTTTTTTACCTTCACACGGTGTTTCACTTTACTCTCGGAACTGTCGCTCGAATTAAAACAGGTGGATTTCCCCAGCCTATACAGTTTTCTCACATGCTCCATACAAATAATGTATAGAAAAAATTGCGTAACACAGAGTTTATCTTTCGAATAATAGCTTATACTCTTCTCAGTACAGCAATTTTATAGTAGCCTCGCTCGTTTTAATCTAGTAATAATCTTGCGTTACCTAGGGTGCTTTGTAATCGTTTCTAGTTGGCGCGACACACTGTTGTGCATCTGCTATCAGTAGCGCAGCAGCATCGTCTGACTTTTCCTTATCCCCCAAGGCCAAAACTGAGAAAGATTTCAGTCTGTTGAAGCTGAAAGCGGTACGCGTCATCAAGAAGCTCACAGGGGAAGATTACCAGAACTATTTCCATCAATGGAAATTTCGCATGGAGCGTTGACCGGGATAGAGCATCGGAATATCTTGAGCGTATCAGTAACTGAAAATGCGTGTTTTTGAAATAAAATGCTTGGCAGCAATAGTCCCTTTGCTTCATAGCCACACCTCGTATGTCAATACACCGTTACCTTCGACGTAATTCATAATTTGCGGACACACCATACGTTCCAAAATTCTACTGCAAATAAACGTCCGTTGTACGGGTATGAAAGTTAAGCAAACAGGAGTAACCCGCTGAAAGAGTATTGGTTTGACCTGTACAACTTTTCCGTCTTTTGGTACGGATATTTCGTCCTGCGAGCGTATATCATTGCAAAGTATGGGGCTGTTGTATCTGCATACTCTGAAGGGGAATAGTTGGTATTCTGTCTGTACCAGGAGAGTTCCCTTCATTAAATGCTTCGCTACGCCGAGGATAGCTACTCGTGTTGGCAGTTATCTTAATTTCACTTCTGGAATATTTACTTCGTCTTCTTTGGTGAACGATTTTCGGAAGGCTGCGTTTAGCAAATCCGCTTTAGGGGCGCTGTCATCGGTAATATTATGGTCAGTAAAGCGCAATGCAAGTAGTAATTGTGTCTTGCCCCTGGTCTACTGTACATATGACCCGAATGTCTCAGCATTTTCTGTCAGATTTCGAGATAGTGTTTCGCTGTAGAAGCTATTAAAAGTATCTCGCATTGAAGTCAGAGCTAAGTTTCCAGCTAAAGTTAAACACTGCCAATGTTAGAGAATTCATGTTTTTTCAAATTATGCATGCTCTTTTCGTTGCTTCTCAACAGTTCTAACTTGATACTGATACCATACGGTACATAAAACATATTTTATTAATTTATTCGGCATTAATCTCTCAATTGCTTCATATACTATTTCTGTGAATTTAAGCCACATCTGGTCTAAACTTACGTAGTTGGGAATGAGCAGAGACTGTCTCTTAGGAAAGCATGAAGCAAATTTTTGTCTACCTTTTTAAATATAGATAGCCGTATTTTGCGTTTACTTTTGGTGGATCTGGATCTCCCGATGGTTAATCTCGCTACAAAGCCCTTGTGATCACTAATCCTGGTCTCCTCACAATCCTCCCTATTTGCTCGGGATTATTTGTCGTTACAAAGTAGGCGCGTGAGCCAGTTTTTCAAAATAAGTTTTGGAGAAAGAATTTAGTAAGATTTCGGTAGACATTTTATGTCTACCACCGATTTTAAATATGTATTTTCACCAATATATCTAGGGTAGATTAAGTAGCCACCAACAATTTTATGAGTGGGTTACCTATTTTAAGTAAGATTCAAGTATTCTTTCAACCTTTTTTCCTTCTTTAGGGCCAGGATCATAATATGTCAGATAATGACATTATTATTAGAAAGATGCACCAAAATAGCTGCTTGTAATAATTAATCCTCGTTAATGACTGTCGGCATTTATCGCCATTGTCGAGCTCGTCTAGAATTATGTGACATCCATATTATGTCATTATTGAACTGTCAATGATTTTATTAGATGGTAAATGACGTAAATACGTGGTAAATAATAAGTAGTTTGGCGAATTTGACGTGAATGTAATAGGACCTCTGTTCCCCTCTAATTACTTTAAACTCTTTTTTGTTCGCCTCTCTGTGGAGCCATTTATCGACACTCAAGATGCGACCCACTACCTCTTATTCTCTTGTCTCAACATTTCGTATCAGAGTACCACTTACACTGAACGTCCTTAATTATTTGTTGGATTTTTTTCCAGTCTATGTCTTCCACTTTAGTTTTTACCCTCTGCAGATCACTCAAATATCATCCTTGATGCCTGACATATATCCTAACATGTCCCTCTTTTCTTGCCAATGTATTCACGTCATCCTCTCTTTGTGGATTGTTCGTGCAGGCTTCTCACTCCTTGTCAATCCACCCAATTTTCGACATTCCTAAGTGGTATCACATCTCAGCGCTTTGATTCTTTTCATTTCGGGTTTTCCTACAGTTCATAATTCACTAGCATACAATACTGTGCTCCACTCCTGCATTCTCAGAAATTTCTTCCTCAAATTAAGGCCTATGTTTGATATCAGTAGACTATTTTACACCAAGAATGCTCTCTCTGCCTGCGATAGTCTGTTTTTACGTCCTACTTGCTTCATATATCATGTGTGATTTTGCTTCAAACATAGCAAAACTCCTTCGAATCGACTACTTCGTGCTCCCCACTTTTAATGTTAAGTTTATTACTAATCTAGTTTCTATTACTTCACATCGCTTTCGGCTTTCTGTTTACTCTCTGTCCTTTTTTCTTATAATTCTGTTCATTCTATCAGCTCCTGTAACTGTTGTTCGCTTTCACTAAGGATAGCAGTGATGTCAGCGAATCTTGTCATTGAGTTGAAATTAGGGGTGAAAGAGTACCATCCTCAAGCCTTTCTTTTATTTCTATGGGTGCTTGTTTGATATACTGATCGAACACAGCGACTGGTTACGCCCCTATCTTACACCCTTTCTAATCCTAGCACTTCTTTTTTCTGTTACTTCCGAGTTGTATATTACTCGTCTTTCCTTCCTTCCTTCGTTTGTTTGTTGTTGCTTTAGGGCGCAATTCTAACAAATTAAAAGTATTATCAGATTAATACAAATATTTTTAATTTATTAGAATTGGTTAAGATCAGTCCATGGAAGTTGTCTTACTTGTTGGAAGTAGTTCTAGAATTTGATATGAGCTATGTGAAAGCCAGTTTCTGTGTAAGTCATGAAACATGTTTAGAAGGTCTGTGTGATTCTTATGTCATTTAAATTTGATTGATGGTAGTTTTATGAACATTGTTTTAATTGGTGAAAATTTGTTGAGTAATGCATTGATGCTTTAGTGTGAGTCCTGCTGGTGGTTCGGTAGGGTAGGTGCCTTTTATTATAATCGTTGTTACTGTTAGTTACATTAATAGCATGTGTTTGTAATAAAGAAGTGTACCGCAACTACAAACTGGCTATGTGTTAAATATCGATGTGTCGAAAGGAATTACACATGAAGGTGTAAGCTATGCGCAAAGAAGAGACGGGTGCTAATCACCTCAGCTGTTTTGCGCCCTAAAGCAACAACAAACAAACAAACGAAGGAAGGAAGGGAAGACGAGTAATATACAACGAGTACAACTCGGAAGGAACGGAAAAAAGAAGTGCTAGGATTAGAAAGGGTGTAAGATAGGGGCGTAACCAGTTGTTCTGTTCGATCAGTATATCAGACAAGCACTTACGGAAATAAAAGAAAGGCTTAAGAATGATATCCTTTCACCCCTAATTTCAACCCAATGACAAGATTCGCTGACGTCACTGCTTTCCTTCGTAAAAGCGAACAAGTTACACGAGCTGATAGAATGAACAGAATAATAAGGAAAAAGGATAGAGAGTAAACAACAGAAAGCCGAAAGCGAAGTGAAGTAGCAGAAATGAGGTTAGCAATAAACTTAACATTGAAAGTGGTATTACTTACAGGTACGAGGTTCACATACATTTCATCCCCAGAAAATAATAATAGTATATTAAATAGTCATAAAATGGGGCCGTTTCAATTTTACGTCGAAAATTAGTGATGGACGCGAGCAGACTGAAAGGTTCCAACAGATACAGGAGGTTCACGGGCCAGTAGGTGAGGTAGAACTATGCTCAACTATGCTCAACTTTGAGTTATAATCAAGCTTCCGGAAAACGCTCTACTGAAAAGATGGAATTGCAGGAAATTAACAGCGTAACCATACGCACCGATCCAGGTCCTTAAATTTCCCCCTTTCACCGTGACACTCCGATCCGAGTTTGCTCGCGTCGAGCACTGCAAATTATCTGAAACATGAACTCACCAGCGGCAGACAACATTCTGGCGCATCAGATACACAAAACATATCTGCCCAACTGGTTATAAATAAACCTTTAATTATACACGGCACAAAATGAACCCAAGCATAACTATCCTACGTGAATACTTGCCCAGTAACGGCTCTTAAAATTTCGTTAGCCAATTCTCTAGAAGAAACAAATAAAATATCATAGAAAAAAGGAAAGAGGGAAAATTATTTCGGCCCGATCTCGAACGCCAGTCGCAGACTTACGCATGACCTCTAGCAAAGCATTAAGCACGGCTTCGTGTCTAGTTGCTGTGCGTAGCTAGCACTCCGTTAAATGCCGTCAACATATCAGGCGGCCAGACCAAATACGGTAACAAGTAACTAAAACGATCAAGATAGTTGGCTGATTAGGTTCATCCCATAGTACAGTATATATTCCCCAATGGTGATGCTGTGTTCCAAGGTGAGAGGGTCCGTGTTCAAACAGCTCTGATCGTCCAGGACATGTAACCACAAGGATGAACTGTCGCATCTCGTTTGCCCACCACAGTCAGTACATACCAATTTTATTGAGCCTTTGCAGTCTACTTTCGAGAGAAGGGTGCGTGATCGCCGTCCACCTCTGCCATAATTACCTGAACTTGCCACTATTTTACGGGAAGGATGGTACAAAGTTCCCTCGAAACCCGTATAGGTCCTGTATTCATACATGCCGAGACAGCTGGAAGCCGTGTACAATGACAACGGTTTTCCTACGCCGTGTTGGCTACCGTAATATGTTGTGTTTTAGGTGATTGTATATATTTGTCCATCTCCTTGTAGACTATGTACATGAACTAAGGCGTTTCTTCAAACAGTTGATTGAAGAGAATAGTTCCGGAGGGGATTATTATATTTATGACCTGAGGAGACACGGTCATGAGAAAATGAGGAAAAGTAGAGCTGCGCTCTACCACAACTACGGTTTGGTAATTATGGTACACAACGTAAATGACGTAGAAAAGTCAGCATTGCCGGTAGTGGAATTGGTAAGGGGAAAAACGTAAATGAATATGTTAGAGAGGAAATAGAAGCCGTCGACTCTCTCTCTCTCTCTCTCTCTCTCTCTCTCTCTCTCTCTCTCTCTCTCTCTCTCTCTCTCCCCCTCCCTCACCACCACCACCCCTCCCTCCCTCACCAACCCTCCCTCCCTTACCCCCCCCCCCCCCTCCACACACTTCGAACCGCACTGTACATATTATAACCTTCTAGAACATCAGTTCCATTTATGCAATAAAAATTAGTTGATGGCGTAACTTCTGCGCTTTTATGCAGCCAAACCTTTGAGGCAAGTCCAGCTTAGATGCACAAACACAAAAAAACCTATATAATTATTGTCGTGGGATGTGTGGGCGAGCGTTATCACGGAGAATGTGTACGCCCTTGCTCAACATTCCTCTTCTCCGGTTCTGAATTGCCCGTTTGAGTTTTTTCAGAATCTCACAGTACCTGTCAGCTCCGACTACGAGGTAAAAGAAAAGGTTCATAACTTTCTGAACAGAATGGCGGCGAGCTGGTATGATATGGGCATACAAAAACTGCCACAGCGTCTACAAAAATTCATCGACAGAAGTGGTGATTATGTCCGAAAATTAGCTAAATGTTCGAGCTGTTTACTGATGTAAACCATTTTAGAAATAAACAAGTGTATGTACTTACAAAAATTGGAGACTTCACTTTTAGGATTACCCTCGTATATATTCTCACTTCATTTCTAAACGGCTCACCAATCACGGGTTTTAGGGGAATCTAATAAGACGCTGGTTGTATACATAAAGAAAGCGACAGCTGTACGTTAACGCCCAATAACACACCCAATGTCCAGGTAAAGCGGGTATGGCCTTAACTGACTGAACTTACCAGGCAAACATCCGTAGTGTATGCTTTCTTATGGTAGCCTACAGTGGTTTTAAAGCTGTAAGTAAAAGCCTAAAGCCGGCCGGTGTGGCCGTACGGTTCTAGGCGCTTCAGTCTGGAACCGCGTGACCGGTACGGTCGCAGGTTCGAATCCTGCCTCGGGCATGGGTGTGTGTGATGTCCTTAGGTTAGTTAGGTTTAAGTAGTTCTAAGTTCTAGGGGACTGATGACCATAGATACTAAGTCCCATAGTGCTCAGAGCCATTTGAACCATTTTTAAAAGCCTAAAGGAAGGCAACTAATATTTGAAGGCGACAGAGTTTAGGGGGAAACACCAAATAATACCTAGCTTGTATGGGGAAATGTTCTGAAAGCGGCAGTGGTTGCAGGTGACTGAACAAGTGTAGCCCCAACAAGGTGAGTGCAGTGGGATGGGCCGAGCAGAATGTGGGCCAGCCCCGCAGCGGTGGGTGTTAGTACCGGCGCCGGGGCAGGACGAGAAGCAGGCGGCGCCATCCGTGCGTCTGCTGTGCGCTTTCAGAGCTGCCGGAACCGCCGTCCCAGTTCGAGGCGGCGCCGCCGAGTGACGCAACCCGTATTTACTGCTCCCACGGCGAACCGCCGTTGAATCATTTTCTGTCTCCGGCTCATCGCGCTCAGCACTTTGAAGTCGCGCTCTGTGCCGATGTCCTGATGTAGGTTATGAGGCGCCGTGTGGAAACTTATTAAAATAACAGGAACGCGTGAAATAATGTCAATAGCGTCGGGGTTGCCAAGTAGGGTGCGCGCGGGATAACGCGGCCGGTAGGCGAGTATTCGGCAGGGCACGCGCGGAGGGAGTGTGGTAGTGGTGGGGGTTGTGGTGAGCGCGCTGTAGAGGAAACGCCGAGCGCCCGAGGGGAAGTGCCGCTCTACACTGAAGTCTAAGCTCGCAGTTTTTGTAAATATTAAGTGGGACATCTCCTCTCCTACACTTACACGGTGACCATGCGGAAGATCTACAATCACCTCTGCTTTGGCTAGTATCTAGGAAAAATTCCGCTGTAAATGCAACAGTGAGCGATTGATTTTCAGCTGACGTTCAAGCATCTATAGGTTTCAGACAAGCGTCATGTGTAGTGAATTCTGAGTAAAACCAATGTTTCTTTTGTTGCCTTGTTAAAATTTGCTTCACGTCGTGTAGACGCATTTGTGAAAAAATTTCTGAAACAGTGGTATACAGGGTGTTAATAAATGAATATCGAGGTTTTAGCGCTTTATAACATTTATTACATTAAACTTACCCTTATAAATATTATGTCAAATGAAAGTACAACTCAAACAGTTGGCTTTGACACCAGTGTGCATGCACAGCGCTCAATGTATCCGCCGCAATCCGCTAGACAGCGGTAGTAGCGAAGATGGCGACTAGTGAACAGAAAGCGTTTTGTGTTTTGCAGTTGGCAAAGAGCGAATCTGTAGTTACTGTGCAACGTGCGTTCCGGCTGCAGTTCGGTTGTGATCCTCCAAGTGATAACATTCATATATGGTATCGTCAATTTGAAGATAACGGCTGCCTTAGTAAATGGAATAGCACAGCACGATCAAGAGATAGTGAAGAGACTGCTTTGCGTGGCCTCCACGTTCACCCGACCTAACGCCATGCGATTTTTTCCTTTAGGGCTTCATCAAGGATCGTGTGTACGTACCTCCGCTACCAGCAGACGTCCCTGAATTAAGCAACCGGATTGAAGCAGCTGTTGCTCAGTCACTGAAGACACTTGTCAACGTTTGGACAGAACTCAGCTATAGACTTGATGTGTGTCTTGTGACAAATGGTGCTTACATTGAACATTTATATGGTTCTTGGTAAAACTGTTTTAGTTGCTCTTTCATTTGACATATCATTTATAACTGTAATTTTAATATTATAAAGCGTTAAAACCCCGATATTCATTTGTAAATACCCTGTATTAAGTTAATTAACTGAGCAACAAATGACCAGTAAGGGCAATAGTTTATGAAAAAGAATATCCTCAGTACAAAAATAAATGTGTAATGTCTTAAGTTACGCTGTTCAAAAACCCAGAACATTTCTCGTATCACCAGTTCACGATGGATCTTAAAAATTACGTTCTTCCATCCAAAAAGTCTCTAGTAAATGAAATAACACGGTAGATAATAAAGTTTTGCGTAATAACCACATCTCAAAATATTCTCGTCTTTTCGTGCTATCATCTGCTGAAGTCTCGCTTCGAAACCTCAAACATTTTATGAAATACAAGAAACGTTGTGGATATTTCACTCAGGTTGTATCGCCGGAGCGGGCGATCGCAAATGAGAGTGCTACATCAATTTTTTTGTGAGTGGTGACAGATAGAGATCTTCACCGAAGTCTAACTCAAAGATAAATTCGGACGAAAACTGGGACTGGTCATGTATCTCTGTATCCTACGCGGACTCAAACTTCATATGTAGCAACATATCATGTAATAGGCACCAAACGGAAAGTCATAACGACTCCTATTTTACGTTACAAACTTTTCCGTATTTCGAGCCGTGTCTTACTTATTTGCAAATATGACAATAACTATAGCCATTCACGAAGTCATGCAGATGTCATCATGGAGCTTGCACACAAAGCTGTAGGTAACAGAAAAATGAAATTTTTCTAACTAGTAGTTTCTGTAAAATCATTTCAGAAACACTGCAGAGGGGTGCGCCTCGATACTGTCACGGAAATTTGTCGCCAGCCGGACGTAAGCGGGCAGAACACGTTTTCCTTCGCTTCCGAACAGGCGAACGAACTCGACCGGTGCTTCGGACGAAAACTGGGCACTGGTCATCGGTCTCTGTATCCTACGCAGACTCAGTCACTATCTGGGCGAAATTATCCTCATTTTCTTCAATAAAACAGGACTGCGGATTAAATTTAATAAGGATGCTTAAAAATCGAGATATCACGAAAAAGGGTGTATTTTCATATAATACAGGCTGTTCATTATGTGGGTGTTTAAGAGGCAGTGTCTTCAATGTAACGAAATTAAAGATACAGCCATTTACCTCAATAAAAGGATAACTCGGTTTATGGTACACGGTGCCAATTGTAGGTTGTGTGCCTAGCGACTTCAAAGGGGTGCAAAAATTTGATTTTAACGACTATTTTTTATGAAACATTTTAAAAATTTAAAATGCTGTCATGACGTATTCATTAATATGTATAATTCTTTGTTAAAGATATAACCCAGAAAGTGAAGTATTTAAGCTAGAAACTGTACAGATCTCACGCCGCAAAAATTATACACACATTATTGTTCCAGTATTTGAGAATGAGACCACATGGCAACTTCCAACAAATTTTACACAGAATTGCTAACTTTTACAAAACTTTTTCTCACTGACATTCGCCACAGAATCTTGGAAGGAAAACGTTTAACGCTTACTAAATTTTCGCTGTTCATGCACTAAAAGTTCAGCACGAGACAAGACTTCGTAATCTACTACTTATTTACAGCTAACTTATTTCGTAACAGAGTGAGTTTGCAGACGGTATCTATTATATATCATTCAACGTACTTGCGAACTGTGTCATTGTACGACCATAGTTCGGGAGTCTTTGTCATAGACATTAAGATACACGAAAAACTAGTTTTTGCTTAAAACGGAGCATAAAGTGCCTAGAATGTATTCACCTATTGTTTCATACTGAGAGCTATTGGCGACTTCCAACAAAATTTAAACATAATTTCAAACCTTTTCTAAGCTTTTATGGCTCACGTGCTTCATGTAAACCATTATCACATTAACTCAGATGCTCTAAGCTGTTTCAGAGATAGCAGTTAGACTCATAATAATGGGGGTGGGGACTGTACTCATTACTCGTAAAAGTGATCACGATGAGTGCTGGATAGTGACGTGGCCTGTTGCTTTCGTATCCCTATACTGGTTATGATGACTCTGAACTCGAAACCGGTTAAATGTAATTAACCAAAAAAAAATTGATCAATACAGATGCAAGTAAAAAGTTATTTTACAAAACAGATGGCGTGCTACAGTTTGGCAGTCAAATTTCACTGTAGTATTTAGTTTTCTCATCCAGGTTTTTGCTGCCTTTAGGAGAGTTCAGAAGGTTCCGCTCATAGTAAAGGAACTCTTAGATGAGTCGAAATACTCGTACAATTACTGTGGAATAGGAACTCAGTCTTGGAAGTAATCCTGAGCCAGTGAAAGCTTCAGAATGTCAGGAGTGACGAGCGATCAGCGCACACGACGCTTAAGTTCAGCGAAGTCAGTGGACTGCTTCTGTGTGCGTGCGGTAGGTGGCACATACACGGAGCGCCTGCACACCTTTCTGAGCAAGTACGTGACGAACTCAGTGACACATAGCGTAGTGGTTGTAATGGAAGGGGACGTCCAGTTCTGTGGCCATCTCACTCCCCTGGTATGACGCCTCTTTAAAGTTTTTTCAGGGGTCATGCCTGGTGTACGACGTAAAGCTATAAAGTAACGGGACAGCCGCTGTCACAGACTAAGATCGCGTGCGCCGAAGTTGAACGACCAACAGCTGTGAAGCCTTCTCAGTCGGATGCGGCATCTCTGGTGCCTGTAGACAAATCAGTGTGGCCGTGGCCGTAATCTGTGTAAGAGCTGTCATCTTTTTTAGCCGGGAATACCGTAAGTGCAATAATAGACAAGCGGATTGTCATGAAATACCACGTGAAATATGAAAAGACTTCAACTGGAACCTATATTTTACTAAAAGAAGTATATGGCGACGATTGATTCACGTACACGAGTTCTTCAAAGGTTCAAGCGTTTCTAAGGTGGGCGAGAAGACAATGAAGATGACTCACGACCGGGACGCATTGCGGCATCAAAAACGGAAGAAAATAAACAAAAAACGATTAATCTGATTCGATCCGATCATCGGTTGAGTATTAGATCGACTACTGAAGCCGTAGGAATGTACAAAGAATGCAAAAGACATATTTCACTTAACTAGTTTAACATGAGAGAAGTGTGTGCGAAATTGGTGCTGAAAACATTCGTAAAAATGTTTGTACTAACACTTCAGTACCATTGGAAATGATCCTAATTTCCTGGAAACAGGAAAAATGTGACGACTCTTGTTTTTTTAATTAGACCCACAATCTAAGTGAAGTTGGATTCTTCCAGTACTTTGATTGGCGCTGAGAGCGAAAAAACTCGGGTGAGCAAATCCATATTCAAAGCGATGATGAATTTTTTTTTTCGATATTCGTGGAATTGTGTATTTTCACTGGGTTTCTGCAGGTCGAATTATTAACCAACGTTACTACCTTTCTCAACTCCGTGAATAAATAAGCTAAAACGACCCGAACTGTGGAAGAAAAAGTCATCTGCTTTCCACCAAGATTACGCACAGACTCATATTGCACTCCAGAATGAGATTTTCAGTCTGCAGAGCGGAGTGTGCGCTGACATGAAACTTCCTGACAGATTAAAACTGTGTGCTGGACCGAGACTCGAACTCGGGACCTTTGCCTATCGCGGGCAAGTGCTTTAGTCTGCCAGTAAGTTTCATACCGCACTGTTTAAGCGATTGCTACCGAAGTACGGAATCCCAGTGTTAGACCATCGACCTTATTCGCCTGACCTAGTACGATCTGACTTTTATTCTTTCCCCAAGGTCAAATCTGCATTAAAAGGATTAAGATTTCTGTCCGTTGAAGCAGTGAAAGGAAAAGCGGCACGCGTCATCAGGAGCTCACTGAAGAGAACGTCCATCACTGTTTCCAGCTATGTAAAACTCGCTTGGAGCGTTGCAGGGTAGAGGAGGTTATGTTGAGGGTGACAATAACGGAATATGTACGTTTCTGAAATAAAATGGTTGCAGCAATAGTCCTATTTTATAGGGACACCTCATATTTAGTAGAGTGCGCCGGAAAGTTAAAGGCAGATGATATGCCTGTATTTCATGTGGTAGCCGCTTCTTTGCATACCTTCAGTAATGTTCAATTCTACTGAGTTCACAGTGCATTGTCCCTGCTGGACGCAAGAAGCACGTCCAATGATTAATGTTGTTGTTCCTGATTGTCCAAAGCTTCACGATTATTTCCAACACCATAAGTGCCTATTCGAAAGTTGTTGTATTTAGACTCCTTTATCAGCCCCTTGAAGCCGTGAGCAACCTTTGGAATCACGTTGCGTTTTGTAACGACCTTAATTTAAAACTGTTCCCTTCTCACCACCATTAATTGCCGCGTTGCGCACAAAATCATACCAGTTTAGGTATACTCTTACTGAGGGGAAGATACCATCTTAAGGTTTTTAATTATTATTATTTTTTTTGCACACTTCTAGTAGTCCATTAAAACAACGCAGTGTGCAAGTATTGAGGCGTACTACTTAGATGATTTCGAGAAAGTAGAAGTTTTTCACATCGATGATGTATCGGTGTGTTGTTGGACTCTCAGCATGGGATGGCGGCGGTCATGTGACTAGCGTTCAAGACCCATAATTGGTGGATATCTGGGTCGGCTCACTCTCATTTTTTTAAATTTATAGTTCATTCTAGTTATTATTTCATATGTATTACGCATGTAAGCTAAATCAAACAATGGAAACTCGAGGTAGGAATATCACTAATGTATGAATATCGACAATATAGGAAAAGAAATATTGCTATACCCGCGCACGCGCGCGAGACTGCGCCAACTCAGTCATCACGGAGGATGCAACTGTGTGTGTGTGTGTGTGTGTGTGTGTGTGTGTGTGTGTGTGTGTGTGATGAAAAGAACTTTTAACAAATTTCCAATGTAATTTGGCTGTTAACTGACTTTTATTATTACAACGAATATTACATTTATAATTATCGACAAGTAAACAACCAAACACACAAAGTTCCGCTGAAAATGTGTCCCTTTCGTGATTCGCGTAATCCCTTATTCCTGCAGTCGTGTAAGGTACATAGAACTATTTTCACCCAGACGCTTCACCTGTAAACTTAGACACCGTCCCCTTCCGACAGTCACCTTGCGTGGCAGTGAGACCTTGCTAATGTAGCAAGAACGGGCAGTGTGCTTGCGAAATTTTTTAAAAATCATAAAAATCTACAATTTTACTGCAGAAATAGAGGTGAAATCCCGATTCTTCGATTACCGCAGAGGATGAATGTGGTGAAGATACAATGTGTAATGCAGTTGTAAAACGCCAGTTAAAAGTTGTATCCGACCACGGTGACAATGTTCGTGAAGAAATGGACCACATTGATACAGAAACCTCAGGAACGATTTCTGCTGATGCATTGGTGATTGGACAAAAACTTAGTCGGTCTGCGATCAAATGTTAGGACAAAAAATACTTACCACCGATGAGGACCATATTCATTGTAATGAAGTAGATGGAGGTGGTCTTTCACGTGAAGATAAAAAAATTTCCGATAATGACAATTCAATTCGATCCAGTTTATTACAAAGAGTTTTAGACCTGTTCTAGGGAACAGGTAGTACAGATGCAATAATCATGGTGACATACAATGTTATATAATATGCATGTAATTGTAAATCCTGTTAACAGCAACCATTGGTAATATTAATCTATGAATGAAACAGAACATTTGAAAAATAAGAATCAGTTTAAAAAAGGAATTATCTTTAGTTCCATTTGAATACCTTCCATCTTGCATTATTAGAAAGATAAGTGGCAATATCGGAAGAATTAGAGGTTTGCCGACTAACAACTGTCAGCTATAGGTATTACTAAACCTACTGTTGCTACACTATGTATGTATGTATGTATGTATGTATGTGTCTATCATCTGTCATCGAGGAAACCCTTCTTCTGATCTGTTTCATTATTTTGATATTTAGAGTGTCTACTTGATTTTATAGACCGAAAGTTAAGCAGTTGCCCTTTAGATATTCGGTATGGTATCATATTGACTGTAGACCTCAAGTTTTGATCACTTAAAATTGTTTGTAGAAGGCAGTGTAATCGTCTGCAGTCTCGCTCGCTCGCTCTCGCTCGACGTTATCAGCCGAACCTCCCTGTCCACATTCACTGCCATCCCACTCGATGCAAATGTGTGGGATATGCACCGTGACCAGCTGATAGGTGCATCACACCTTGAAAAGGGGCGATGTCGAGCAGTTTGACATGCTCCTGATGTTTGGAAATATGTTGCAAACACGCCTTGCAGTGCTCCTAGTGGCGCAGTCAGACTGCCATTCATCTAACTTCCAGGCTCATAAATGTCTCTTATTAGAATCATTCGTTGCTGTGATCCCGTACGCACGATCAATATTGTCCATGCCGCCCCCCCCCCCCCCCCCCCCCCCGACAAATACAGCGCTGCCCTGTTCAAATGGCTCTGAGCACTATGGAACTTAACATCTGAGGTCATACGTCCCCTAGAACTTAGAACTACTTAAACCTAACTAACCTAAGGACATAACACACATCCATGACCGAGGCAGGATTCGAACCTGCGACCGTAGCAGTCGCGCGGTTCCAGACTGTAGCGCCTAGAACCGCTCGGCCACTCCGGCCGGCCGCTGCCCTATAACGTAAAAAAATACCCATCGAACATATCCCGAAGATTACCAATAATACCTCCAGAGGTGTTGGGCGGAAGGTACCGGTACGCCTCAGAAGTACTCTCCGCTGAATTCGTCGTGGTATTTTTTTTATAGCTGCGTAATCGAAGGTGATGTGCCCAGACGCTAGCAGCGAAGCCCACAATGGCGTTGAAGATAGCTTTGTGATATTACTGCACCACATGCAATGGTAATTTATAGTCTGCAGTGCCAGCACGGGCAGTCTTACGCATAATTTGGCCGCTTTCCGAGTAATAGATTTTAGGTTCTAGACAGTTTCTTTTCTCGTCTAGGAGAATGCCTAAATAACTACAGACAGTCCTGCCTCAGGGAAGCATTTCTGACAAGAGAGTCTTCCTTTCGGAAGTGTGTGTGTGTGTGTGTGTGTGTGTGTGTGTGTGTGTGTGTGTGTGTGTGCGCGCGCGCGCGCACCCCTGCGTCCGTCTCGTTCAATCGGCGGCCCCAGAGTCTTAACATGGAGCTTTTCAGAACCAACCGCCAATCGTTCGAAAATACTGGTGGTGGGGTAGGACATCAGTGAGAACCAACCTCACAAACTCTGCCTTGCTCATCCCCATTATCTTCGGAATCACGAACTCTCTGCCGAATCTGCTCACGTTGTTATGTTGGTGCTAAACTACCCTACTGCTACCATATTTTACCAACCCAGATTAT
Source organism: Schistocerca gregaria (assembly GCF_023897955.1). NCBI lineage: Eukaryota > Metazoa > Arthropoda > Insecta > Orthoptera > Acrididae > Schistocerca > Schistocerca gregaria. The sequence goes on from NC_064929.1 coordinate 132,121,097, forward strand.
TATATATTCCATGCATAATTACGTTTATCCATCCACACACATCACGGGATCAAAGGATGAGAGAGGTGGTGTGATACCAACAGAAGAAAAAATATACATGTAGAAATTAATCATCTAGTTAAATGAAGCGTAAACTTGTGACGTTTAACTAGAATGTCATTTGCTTATTCAACACCACCTTCAATAGCATTTGTCCTTGTCAGTTGTAAATGGAGTTAAATACTAAGATTCCAGAACAGAGGACGTATGGAGCCCTGAGGATATCTCGTGGTAACATTTTTGATTACCTCGGTCCGCCCCATAAGGCACTGTACGCTACGTCCACTACAACGATCATTTTTTTTTCATTTTTTTTTTTTTTTCATCAGTGTACTGACTGGTTTGATGCGGCCCGCCACGAATTCCTTTCCCGTGCTAACCTCTTCATCTCAGAGTAGCACTTGCAACCTACGTCCTCAATTATTTGCTTGACGTATTCCAATCTCTGTCTTCCTCTACAGTTTTTGCCCTCTACAGCTCCCTCTAGTACCATGGAAGTCATTCCCTCGTGTCTTAGCAGATACCCTATCATCCTGTCCCTTCTCCTTATCAGTGTTTTCCACATATTCCTTTCCTCTCCGATTCTGCGTAGAACCTCCTCATTCCTTACCTTATCAGTCTACTTCATTTTCAACATTAGTCTATAGCACCACATCTCAAATGCTTCGATTCTCTTCTGTTCCGGTGTTTCACTACCATACAATGCTGTACTCCAGACGTACATCCTCAGAAATTTCTTCCTCAAGGCCGGTATTTGATATTAGTAGACTTCTCTTGGCCAGAAATGCCTTTTTTGCCATAGCGAGTCTGCTTTTGATGTCCTCCTTGCTCCGTCCGTCATTTGTTATTTTACTGCCTAGGTAGCAGAATTCCTTAACTTCATTGACTTCGTGACCATCAAAACTGATGTTAAGTTTCTTGCTATTCTCATTTCTACTACTTCTCATTACCTTCGTCTTTCTCCAATTTACTCTCAAACCATACTGTGTACTCATTAGACTGTTCATTCCGTTCAGCAGATCATTTAATTCTTCTTCACTTTCACTCAGGATAGCAATGTCATCAGCGAATCGTATCATTGATATCCTTTCACCTTGTATTTTAATTCCACTCCTGAAGCTTTCTTTTATTTCCATCATTGCTTCCTCGATGTACAGATTGAAGAGTAGGGGCGAAAGACTACAGCCTTGTCTTACACCCTTCTTAATACGAGCACTTCGTTCTTGATCGTCCACTCTTACTATTACCTCTTGCTTGTTGTACATATTGTATATGACCCGTATCTCCCTATAGCTAACCCCTACTTTTTTCAGAATCTCGAACAGCTTGCACCATTATATATTGTCGAACGGTTTTTCCAGGTCGACAAATCCTATGAACGTGTCTTGATTTTTCTGTAGCCTTGCTTCCATTATTAGCCGTAACGTCAGAATTGCCTCTCTCGTGCCTTTACTTTTCCTAAAGCCAAACTGATCGTCACCTAGCGCATTTTCAATTTTCTTTTCCATTCTTCTGTATATTATTCTTGTAAGCAGCTTCGATGCATGAGCTGTTAAGCTGATTGTGCGATAATTCTCGCACTTGTCAGCTCTTGCCGTCTTCGGAATTGTGTGGATGATGCTTTTCCGAAAGTCAGATGGTATGTCGCCAGACTCACATATTCTACACACCAACGTGAATAGTCGTTTTGTTGCCACTTCCCGTAATGATTTTAGAAATTCTGATAGAATGTTATCTATCCCTTCTGCCTTATTTGACCGTAAGTCCTCCAAAGCTCTTTTAAATTCCGATTCTAACACTGGATCCCCTATCTCTTCTAAATCGACCATGGGTAACAGAAGGAATACTTCAGTTGATTGATGAAAGGAGGAAGTACAAACATGATCCGGGAAAATCAGGAATACAGAAATACAAGTCGCTCAGGAATGAAATAAATAGGAAGTGCAGGGAAGCTAAGACGAAATGGCTGCAGGAAAAATGTGAAGACATCGAAAAAGATATGATTATCGGAAGGACAGACTCAGCATACAGGAAAGTCAAAACAACAATCTACAAAGCTCTTACACAGACATTTGATAACTTGATATCTCGAAGGCATGTGGATAATAAGCCAACTGGAAAAAAGGCAAAAACCGAATAAAAGTAGAGAGCCTGGCAAAAGAACGCGCCACGTGGTATTTACAAATTTTATTAATTTCGTGCAAATACAGGTGATTTTTCATTCCTTCACTCTTTAAATATCATGTATAAATAACATGATCATTATTGAAAGAAATACGTATTAAAGAAAATACGTAGCTCAGATGGTCAGCCGGCACGGTAGCTCAGCGAACTTCAATGGAGGTCTTTCGACGTCCGCCCCGAGCAGATGCAACGAACAAAAGGGAACAAAATTAGATTTAAACAAAAACAATGGTTGAGCACTTGCCCCCGAAAGCAAAGGTTCCGAGTTCGAGTCCCGGTCCGGCACACAATTTTAATCTGCCAGGAAGTTTCATATCAGCGCACACTCCGCTGCAGAGTGAAAATCTCATTCTGTTATGTAACTTCCTGGCAGATTAAAGCTATCTGCCGGACTCGGGACATTCGCCTTTCGCGAGCAACTGTTTTACCATGTGAGCTACCCAAGCACCATTTATCACCCGTTTCCACAGCCTCAATTCCACCAGTACCTCGTCTCCTACGTTTCAGACTTCACAGAAGCTCTCCTGCGTACCTTGCAGAACTAGAAGTTATATTGCAGAGACACGGCTTAGCCACAGCCTGGAGGATGATTCTGCAGCGGAGTGTGGGCTGATACGAAATTTCTTGGCAGAATAAAACTGCAGTTTGTAGTTCCATATCAGCGCCCACTCGAAACATCTCCCAGGCTGTGGGTAAGCCATGTCCTCGCAATATCCTTTCTTCCCGGAGTGCTAGTTCTGGGTGGTTAGCAGGAGAGCTGTTCCTGTGAAATTTGGAATACAGGAGATAAGGAAACGTCAATCAGGAGTTCTAAACTATTTTATACATAAGAGTTCGATTCTTAACGAATCAGGTGTTTACCAGTATTTCAGAGGGTACTTTCAGTTCCCAGCATTCCCTGTTGACTGGGGAAAACCTCCAATACCTTGGTGGGACCAGGCGATTGCAAATATGTTAATTTGCGGTACTGTTGTTGTTGTGGTCTTCAGTCCTGAGACTGGTTTGATGCAGCTCTCCACGCTACTCTATCCTGTGGAAGCTCTTTCATCTCCCTGTACCTACTGCAACCTACATTCTTCTGAATCTGCTTGTGTATTCATCTCTTGGTCTCCCTCTACGATTTTTTCCCTCCACGCTGCCCTCCAATACTAAACTCGTGATCCCTTGATGCCTCAGAACATGTTCTACTAACCGATCCCTTCTTCTAGTCAAGTTGTGCCACAAACCCCTCTTCTCCCCAATCCTATTCAATACCTCCTCAATAGTTATGTGATCTACCCATCTAATCTTCAGCATTCTTCTGTAGCACCACATTTCGAGAGCTTCTATTCTCTTCTTGTCTACACTATTTACTGTCCATGTTTCACTTCCGTACATGGCTACACTCCATACAGATACTTTCAGAAACGACTTCCTGACACTTAAATCAATACTCGACGTTAACAAATTTCTCTTCTTCAGAAACACTTTTCTTGCCATTGCCAGTCTACATTTTATATCTTCTCTACTTCGACCATCATCAGTTATTTTGTTCCCCAAATAGCAAAACTCCTTCACTACTTTAAGTGTCTCATTTCCTAATCTAATTCCGTCAGCATCACCCGACTTAATTCAACTACATTCCATTATCCTTGTTTTCCTTTTGTTGATGTTCTGCTTATATCCTCCTTTCAAGACACTGTCCATCCCGTTCAAATGCTCTTCAAAGTCCTTTGCTGTCTCTGAGTTTCGCCGATGACATTGTAATTCTGTCAAAGTTTTTATTTCTTCTCCTGGGTTTTAATACCTACTTCAAATTTTTCTTTTGTTTCCTTTACTGCTTCCTCAATATACAGATTGAATAACAGCGGGGAGAGGCTACCACCCTTTCTCACTCGCTTCCCAGCCAGTGTTTCCCTTTCGTGCCCCTCGACCCTTATAAGTGCTATCTCGTTTCTGTACAAATTGTAAATAGCCTTTAGCTCCCTGTATTTTACCCCTGCCACCTTCAGAATTTGAAAGAGAGTATTCCAGTTAACATTGTCAACAGCTTTCTCTAAGTCTACAAATGCTAGAAACGTAGGTTTGCCTTTCCTTAATCTTTCTTATAAGATAACTCGTAGGGTCAGTATTGCCTCACGTGTTCCAACATTTCTACAGAATCCAAACTGATCTTCCCTGAGGTCAGCTTCTAGCAGTTTTTCCATTCGTGTGTAAAGAATTCGTGTTAGTATTTTGCAGCTGTGTCTTTTTAAACTGATAGTTCGTTAATTTTCACATCTGTCAACACCTGCTTTCTTTGGCATTGGAATTATTATATTCTTCTTGAAGTCTGAGGGTATTTCGCCTGTCTCATACATCTTGCTCACCAGATGGTAGAGTTTTGTCAGGACTGGCTATCCCAAGGCCGTCAATAGTTCCAACGGAATGTTGTCTACTCCGGGGGCCTTGTTTCGACTCAGGTCTTTCAGTGCTCTGTCAAACTCTACACGCAGTATCGTATCTCCCATTTCATCTTCATCTACATCCTCTTCCAATTCCATAATATTGTCCTCAAGTACATCGCCCTTGTATAGACCCTCTATATACTCCTTCCACGTTTCTGCTTTCCCTTCTTTGCTGAGAACTGGGTTTCCATCTGAGCTCTTGATATTCATACAAGTGGTTCTCTTTTCTCCAAAGGTCTCTTTAATTTTCCTTTAGGCAGTATCTATCTTACCCCTAGTGAGATAAGCCTCTACATCCTTACATTTGACCTCTAGCCATCCCTACTTAGCAATTTTGCACTTCCTGTCGATCTCATTTTTGAGACGTTTGTATTCCTTTTTTTCTGTTTCATGTACTGCATTTTTATATTTTCTCCTTTCATCAATTAAATTCAATATTTCTTCTGTTACCCAAGGGTTTCACTAGCCCTCGTCTTTTTACCTATGTGATCCTCTGCTGCCTTCACTACTTTATCCCTCAGAGCTACCCATTCTTCTTCTACTGTATTTCTTTCCCCCATTCCTGTCAATTGCTCCCTTATGCTCTCCCTGAAACACTCTGCAACCTCTGGTTTGGTCAGTTTATCCAGGTCCTATGTCCTTAAATTCCCACCTTTTTTCAATTTCTTCAGTTTTAATCTACAGTTCATAGCCAGTAGATTGTGGTCAGAGTCCACATCTGCCCCTGGAAATATCTTGTAATTTAAAACCTGGTCCCTAAATCTTTGGCTTACCATTATATAATCTATCTGATACCTTTCAGTATATCCCGGATAATTTGTGGTACTATATTTTCTATTTGTACCAGAGAAAAACTAAAATTGAGAAAGATTTGTATAAGAAGTACTGGCCGCAGAGTTCATCCGTACCGTTTAACCTCCTGCCTCCATGTTCTCAGTTCCTGATCTCTACTGTTACCGGCAGTGGACAGCTTGATGTCTGCGTTTATTTTCCTCGCCAGTGCTACGTCTTGCCGCGTAACATGATAATCCCGGGCCGTGGTGAGTTCTCCGCCGTTCCGCTAGATGGCACACCACTACGTCGCCTCGAACTCGGCACTACTGTATCGACTGAACTAGTTCGCTTTGAATGAAATGAAACAAGTGTGAGCCAGAGGCAGTTCCCGCATGTGACACATGATGTGGGGACCTCGCTATTAGAAATGGGCAAACTGAAACACGTAACTGTTTAGAAACAAATGAAAAACAGTACAATGTCATGTTTCGATACGCTGTTTCGAAACAGTGAAACAGTTTGTGTTTTGTAATCTAAGAACTCTACACATTTTATCATCTTTAACGTCTACGGTATAAGTATGTTCATATAAACACAAATGAGGTGCGAGTGCGCTAATCATATCACAGAAACTATGAAACTATCACTTGGGCGTCTTGGCAGTTTTGGATTTCCTGCAGCAAATGCGCTGCTTTCGTGTCGTGTGACTTTCATACTTTTCAATTGGCTGAGGACAGCCATAGGTGAAGACAGATGAACCACCACGAACGGAACTGGAGGTGGGAGCAAACTGCAGAAACAACGGATATGCTACTGGTAGTCCCACATTCCATTAGTAAGGGTAATATACCCATCCTGCTAATTTCCATGCACACAAAGGGAATAGTTGTGGATAATAGGCACAGTGACTATAGACTCACAAATAACGCCAAATAATTCGAGTAAATAACAAAATATAACAAAAAAAAATTTGTCTTTCAAGGTGTTTCGAACCGTTCTATAAATTCACCATGCTTCCCAGCCCTCCCCGTTCACTACTACACTATCAGTGATATGTCAAAAAGATTGCTTGCAATTATACCTACATCAAATTTATGTATATGTCTAATAACTGTCACTCTAGCCTTTTTTTATTCAAAATGTTGTAGGCTTAGTTACGTTTCTTAATATGATTACTGTACACGAACAGAGAAGCGTATATTATCAAAAAGTGTAATTTAACTGAATGATTTTCACGTATTTATTATTTTAAATGTGAATAGTGTGCGTTGTTTTATTGCTTGGTTAGTGTTAATAAATCATATGTTACGCCATTTCGGAATATGACAGTCAGCTAGAAACGAAGCTTTATTTTCGGATATATTAAGCTTCATGCTATTGCTTGTCAAAAAGATTTTGACGCTCTTGAAAGTGTTTCACGGAGTGTAACGTTGTGTTTCAGTACCTGTGCCGAGCCCGAATCTCGTCTGACACAGAGCGGAATGAAACGTCACTGTTTCGATACAATTAGTCCGTTCCAAGCATAGGTGGACTGAAACAGCCTTATTTTGAAACAACGTTTCAGTTTCTGTGTCTGGCTAGAGATCGAATCTGGTCCGGTTGTCCGAGACAGGGGCGGAATGAAACGCCACTGTTTGGAAACAGTGAACCATAGCCGTTCCGAAACACTGAAACTGTTCCACGTATCGATACACGGTATCGAAACCCAGAAGCAGTGGCCAAGTCTACTACTGTATCGATTGAACTAGATTCGCTTGGAATGAAATGAAGCACGCGTGGGCCGGAGGCAGTTTCCGCATGTGACACATGATGTGGGGACCTCGCTATGCACTGCGCCACTGTAGAGGCAAAGTAACCTCTGGAAGTTTCGAATTGAAAATAATGCTTTTTGGAGTTACGTACGGATGTTAGTGGAGTAAAGTGCTGGATATAATAGTTCTGACGTATCATTGTGTGTACTTTCGAAGATTTGAAGACTACGTTCGTTGTTGTTCTACTTTACCGAAGCACATTTTACGTATTACAAGAGTTTTATTTGCGCATTCCGTTAAGTTGGTCTGATCGCCATTATTGCGAACTTGTGCGACACACGAGCGATTTCCGCCGAGGGTAACGGATATTTCAAGCCCGTTTTTGAATACCTGCAGTCCTCTCCCGCGCGTTAGTACAGACGCGACCCGTACTTTTGGAAACCAGCAATCCGGACTCGGCAGGCGCGGATTTCTGCGACGATTCTACAGGCAAATCCGTCAGGTATGGGCAGAATGGCGCGCTCACATCGGCTACCCCGCAATCTTTCTCAAAAGAGTTTAAGGCAACTGTTCAGTAAAAAAAAATGGATTTTTACGTCAGTTACAGCTTTACGTGTCAGCTTCATAATTAGGCATTTTGCAGGTGGTATGTCGCGTTAGCACGCTGCTATCGTCTTTCGGGAAGGCGACCGTTAGTAAATCCAAACTTCGTGCAACGTTTCCCACACAGACTGAACAGTTTAATTGAAGGGGGCCAGAGTAGGGGGGGGGGGTGTGGGGGGGGGGGGGGAGGAGAGGAGAGGTCGTACTCAACATTAGTTACGTCTCTGATGTCTATGACATTAACAGTGAATGTTGTGCGAAGTCCAGTGATAAAATAACAATAATCGCATTACACTTCGAACATATGACATAGGCGCGCCTGTTCCAAAACTAAAGTGGTGGTGAAACTTGCTGCCGCACTGGGACTCGAACCCGGGACCTTCGTCTTTAGCAGGAGAGTGCTCTAGCGACTGAGTTGTCCTGGCGAGGAACTGGATATGTCCAGGCCTTTGTGGCTCTACTTCTGGCGGTTCCTCTGTGTTTTCTTTTCTGAGGGTCGGTCCTTAGTCCCGGTCAGCGCAGTAATAATTATTACGTTGTGCATCACCTGAATTCGTCAATACTACACCTACATACTCCGCGAGCCACCACATAATGCGTGGCAGAGGTCACCCTGTACCGCTACTTGTCATTCCAGTTCGTGAAACTTCCCAAGTTCGAGTCTCGGTTCAGTACGCAGTTTTAATCTGCCAGGAAATTTTATATCAGCGCACACTCCGCTGCAGAGTGGAAGTCTCGCTCTGATTCCATTTCGTGTTCCATTCGGAAATGGAGCGTTGGAGCGCACAGACGCTGTTTTGAAAGCCGCATATTGCGCTTCCACCTTATCGGAACTTCATGAAGCTATAGGGGATCCCTAAAGCTGAATGTCACTAGTGTTCTATATACGGCCTCCTTTACAACTGAACCACATTTTCGGAAAATTCTCCGAGTAAACCGAAGTAGATTATTCGCCTTCCCTGCTACAGTTCTTAAATGATCATTCCATTTCATGTTGCTTTGAAACATTATGCCCAGTATTTAATCGACTGCTAGTATTGTATTCGAACGTTACGGGCTTGTTTTTCCTACTCCTCTGCATTAACTTACTGTTTTCTACATTTACAGTTATCTGCCATTCATTTCGTCAAGCAGAAATTTTGTCTAAGCCCTCTTGTATCCTCCTCCAGCCTCTCAACGACTACACCTTCCCGCGAACACCAGCATCAGCAGCAGACAGCCACAGTATGCTGGTTGCCCTGCCCAGAAGATTATTTATTTATATGGAAAATAACAGCGGTCCTATCACATTATTCTGGGGCACTGCTAACTACACCTTCGTGTCAGACGAACACTCGCCATCGAGTTCTGTTACTTAAGTCTTCGAGGTACACACATTTCGGAACCTATTCCGGATGCTCATATCTTCGTTTCTGTCACAATTCCCCCTTCAGGGCCGGGCGGTGGCACTCCTGGCGGCTTTACTGACACACACAGTCCTCCGTTGTGACCTGGTCATCTCTGAACACAGTGTTGTACAGCAAGGGAAGGCCGGAAATTACGTTGAGGTCCTTTCGGCCGCGGCTAGACTATAAATAAAGACTCGGCCGGCCTTGTGGATTACGACACGATGGACGAAGCTGATCCCGAGGGCATCGCCCGAAGCGACGACACCGATCGCGGCTGGATGTGCCAACGGTTGACGCGAAAAGAAGAATGGGCTATATCTATCCATCTCTCTCTCTCTCTCTCTCTCTCTCTCTCTCTCTCTCTCTCTCTCTCCCTCTCTCCTCCACCCCCACCCCCCACCACACACATCAAAGCGGCCAGTTGCTGAACTAATCCCCTTATCTGTCTTGTCAAATTTACAGCTGCCATGTACGGAAGAGGAACATAAATTTACACCGCAGTCCCAAGCAATTGAGGTGCTAAGAACCATTAAGGCCCAAAGCACAAAGTTTTGATGAAAAAAGGTTTTGTGAAAATCAAATTTGTAGGCAAAGCGTCACTCTCATAGGTTTCACGTATTTTTAACCAACTCTCAACATCCTACATTTCCTATAAGAAAGTGCCCTCTATATGTTACGAAATTTTAATCATCTTTAGTATTATTCTTAATGTTAATCTACAAAATTTTCACATATGGCAGGTACCAATAGTGTCTTTTTAACTGTCTGTAGTAAATGCGAAACAGAACATACTAAATTTACCATATGCACACTTACGATCTGTCCCACCACTTCATGGTCCTCGTTATCATCGAATTCTTTAAGGGGGGACGTCCATGAAACACGCTTCTATTTAATACATATACCACATCCACAATTATGAGGTTATGAAAATGAAGGAAAAAATGGTGCAAATGGCTCTGAGCACTATGCGACTTAACTTCCGAGGTCATCAGTCACCTAAAACTTAGAACTACTTAAACCTAACTAACCTAAGGACATCACACACATCCATGCCCGGGGCAGGATTCGAACCTGCGACCGTAGCGGTCGCGCGGTTCCGGACTGTAGCGCCTAGAACCGCTTGGCCACTCCGGCCAGCTACGAAAATGAACTTTTATACTATGCTTTACAAAAAAAATTAACACATTTACTTTTATGTTCCTTGAATTGCATACATTTAACTTTTTGTGTAATTTAAACATTTCATTTTCAAAAAATAACGTATGCACCATTCTCTCAGAAACTATTTAGGAGATTTGTACGAAATTTCTGTTTAATCTCTTTGCATATATTAAGTTTCCCTCATGAGGTTTTTGAAAATAGCGAGTAGGAGAATTTTAGTAAGTTTTTAATTACGTCCTTTAAGTATAACAAAAAATTCATGTAATAGTTCAAGCACTTTGCCCCGTATCTTAAATTCAGAATCTCAAAATTTACTCTTGAGGCAGCATTTATTGGGTTCATAGAAATAAATGTGCAAAATTTCATAATTCTACGCTTCATAGATGCTAAGAAAAAATTTACATGAACTTCAGGAAATGCAATTTAAAGTTTATCGTAACGTGTTTTTTCAAAAATGGTTCACATGGCCCTAAGCACTGTGGGACTTAGAACTTCTTAAACCTAACTAACCTAAGGACATCACATACATCCATGCCAGAGGCAGGGTTCGAACCTGCGACCGTAGCAGCAGCGCGGTTCCGGACTGAAGCCCCTAGAACCGCTCCGTCACAACGGCCAGCGTAACGTGTTTTCCCTGCGTTACCTCTTCAGAAGGCCCCGAATCTGAACTAAGGGTTCTCTTTCCCTCTTGTTCCCTGCTTTCTTCACTTTACCAGATTTTCTGCTGCGGAGTGGTGCTGTAAATCTATTTTTCTCAATATGTCTCGATGTCTTGTCCTATTTAAAAGTCCATTCTATCTAATATCTTCATCCTCCCTACGTGCCCGTCATTAAACCCAAGCTGCAATTCTGACAACTGTAGCAGATGAAAATGCGGTAAACAATAATTGCTTCCTCATAAAGCAGCTAGTTTGTTATTATTACTAATGTACGGAACAGAGCCGCAGCTGATCTAAAACACCAGAGAGTATATATCACAGCCGGCCGCGGTGGTCTCGCGGTTCTAGGCGCGCAGTCTGGAGCCTCGCGACCGCTACGGTCGCAGATTCGAATCCTGCCTCGGGCATGGATGTGTGTGATGTCCTTAGGTTAGTTAGGTTCAAGTATTTCTAAGTTCTAGGGGACTAATGACCACAGCAGTTAAGTCCCATAGTGCTCAGAGACATTTGAACTAAGTATGTATCACAGCCTTCTAATTTCTATCTCGTGCAAGGTTGCTTCGAAGGTTAGCGGATGCAGAAAGCTAGGCGGAAAGCCTGCGGTTCGAGGATCTGCAAGTACGAGGCGTGTTTTTTAAGTAAGCACCGTTTTGGAATTTAAAAAAGACGTGCTAAGATATGTAAATTTTATTTTATATGAAAACCTGTACCTTAATGTACTTCTCTACCTAATTTCCGTCAATATTGAGGTACTTGTCATAGCGTTGTACCGGTTTTCAAATACCCTCCTCATAGAAGTCTGCCGCCTGACTTGTTAACCATTGCATCACCACTGTTTTGACTTCGTCATCGTCTTGAAGACGCTGACCGCCCAGGTGTTTCTTAAAGTGCAGGAACAGACGGTAGTCACTGGGCGCAAGATCGCGGCTGTACGGAGGATGATCTGGAGTTTCCCAACGAAAAGATGTGACGAGATCTTTTGTCTGATTCGCCACTTGCGGACGGGCATTGTCCTGCAGCAAAACGATGCCCTTGCTCAACTTCCATGGACTGATGCTTTGATTCTGGTGTGACGTAGGCCACCAATGTTTCAGCGCCCGTAACAATTTGGCTTAAGAAATCATCGCCGTCGTTGTGGTACCGCTCAAGGAAAGTCAATGCACTGGTTTGGTGCACATCCGTCAACATTTTCGGTACCCAACGTGCGCACAATTTTCGGTAATTCAAGTGCTCGATCACAATGCCATACAAAACACTACGACAAACATTAGGGCGTAAAGCGTCTGTTTTCTCTCATGTTATTGCCCACTTCCTGCACCAAATTTTCATAAACTACCGAAGGACGTCCACTCCGTTGTTCATCGTGCACATTTGTGCGGCCATCTTTAAATGCTCTCACCCACTTTCTTACCATTCCATCACTCATACTGTTTTCTCCGTAAACTGCACAGATCTCACGATGAATATCTATCGCTTTTAGGCCTTTAGCACTAAGAAATCTTACAACAGCCCGTACTTCAGTCGGCGGGACTCACGATTATCGGAGGCATCTTAAACACTCAGTACACAACGTAAACAAGGAAGAAACAGACTGCAATGGCGTCAGTGCGTAGATTAAGGTACAGGCTTTAATGTAAAAATGAAATTATTGAGATATCTTAGCACGTATTTTTTTAATTTCAAAACGGTAATTAATTTAAAAAAACACACCTCATGCTTACAGAACTTGGCTGGGGCGGATACACGTGCAGCATTTGCATAGCAATGGATGGGGTGAATTAGGGACTGTATGTGTGAAGGACAGTGGAGAGGTGCAGTCTCAATGTTTGGCCAGTCAGTAGTTTTAGTCTACTGTGGCTTATCAAGCTTTCTTATTAAATGATATTATTAAAAAAAATATGCCAAAGAACGAATAAACTTATTACTACGAGATATGCTGACCTAGGGGACACAAAGTAACATTATATTCCGATGCAATAAGTATGTGTAGATAGTGTTCTTGATTAACTTGACACGAAAATTTCGAATAAAATTCCAAATTTCCGATGACTCCCTTCATCATCATCGCCGTGGGGTCGGACATAGACCGTAGAAGCGAGAAAGTCATTGACTTGAGAAAACACGCATGCCATTCGGCACACGACATGCCCTAACGACTGTTTGTACCTGGCGCCACGCGCAAATCGACACTGGCAGCTCTTTCCACTGCGCAAAGAGAGGGAGAAGTGCGCCACACGGCACATGCGGCGACCTCTCGGTGAGGACGGTAACTAAGTCGCAAGTGCGAGATTGAATTTGCCGGTCGATGCTGCCCCCTGGCGGAGCTGGATGGAACTAAGACCTCGGCGAAGGCCTCCTCCCGGCTATTTCGGTGCGTCCGAGCGCGCACGCACCAGATTTTTAAAAAGTAATTTTCCACCGATTTCAGTTGACGTCAGAAACCGCAAGTGTGTTGCCAGCTGGCGCGGCGGTCAAGAGCGCTATGGAGAACTAATAAAGACGCCACGTGCGCAATTGCCTGTGGTAATAGCGTGCTCGCGATCCCGCGCGTAAAATCGCTTTTTGGCCGGATTTCATTCATTACCACAGTGTACCATCCAACGGGAATTCAATGTACGTGTACGTTCTTCCAATGAACTATATCTGCGTAACAGGTTCGTTTCTGAATAACAACAACACCGGTCAATAACCATACAAATTATCATAAAAATTACAACAATTAATAGGTGAAGAGTGATGACGTGTTTACAACAGCTGCAGAGCTGCATGAAGGTGCTCTATTCGATGCTACCGGATTCACATCAGTACAGGCGTATCTTAAGATTTCTAATGGTTGTATTTCTATTATGTAGACACAATTGCGGAGTCCGAGCTTTTGGGAAGTTATCCACGTCAAAAGTTAAGCCACAATGGTTAGTTACCATAATAAAATTGAGTACACCCAAAAGATTCGCAAAACATGACTGTTCTGTGAGCCTTTCTATCTAACCGACCACCCTTTGTCACTGTTAACAGTACTCGTTCCTGTACTTTCTAGGCCGCTGCTGTTGTGCCCCAAGTTTCTGACCTTCCTCCTCTCCTTTATGCCCTGTACATTCGGTACACAGCTTCTGTAGCCCTCTATCCGACGTTCCAGAAATCCAAACAATCCCTCTTTCTCCAACTTAACCACTTTCCCTTACCGAGCGAGGTGGCGCAATGGTTTGGACACTGGATCGCACGTGGGAGGACTAAGATTCAAACTCCCGTCCCGCCATCCCGATTTAGGTTTTCCGTGATTTCCATACATCGCTTCACGCAAACGCTAGGATGGATCCTTTGAAAGGGCACGGCCGACTTCTTTCCCTCTCTCTCCCTAATCCGATGTCACTGAAGACCCCGATGTTTGGTGCCGAAATCAACCGACCAACCACTTTTGCTTACAGCGTATGCCGTGGCTCCTGAAGAGAAACCGCTCAAAGACACAGGCAAATGTTTAGCGAAGTTGCCGGTAGTGCTCATTGGGTAGCCCGAAGCAAACAACAAGGCCTGTACAAGCTGGATTGACGCTGCACTATTATGACAGCCGAGCTGATTGTCATTTCGGAAGCCCTACTATTCGCACAGACGTCCACATCAGACACAGTGGTCTGCATCTCTCTGTCAGCCCTACAACTGATTAGAAACCGCAATCCGACAACAAAGAAAGTAGGTTACAGTACGCTTGTTCGCCCACTGCTTGAATACTGCTCAGCAGTGTGGGATCCGCACCAGATACGGTTGATAGAAGAGATAGAGAAGATCCAACGGAGAGCAGCGCGCTTCGTTACAGAATCATTTAGTAATCGCGAAAGCGTTACGGAGATCATAAACTCCAATGGAAGACTCTGCAGGAGAGACGCTCAGTAGCTCGGTACGGGCTTTTGTTGAAGTTTCGAGAACATACCTTCACCGAGGAGGCAAGCAATATATTGCTCCCTCCTACGTATATCTCGCGAAGAGACCATGAGGATAAAATCAGAGAGATTAGAGCCCACACAGAAGCATACCGACAATCCTTCTTTCCACGTACAATACGAGACTGGAATAGAAGGGAGAACCGATAGAGGTACTCAGGGTACCCTCCGCCACACACCGTCAGGTGGCTTGCGGCGTATGGATGTAGATGTAGAAACCGTCATAGTCGGACTATTAACTGGATCGTTTTACCGACCCCCGACTGAGAAGATATAGTTGCTTAACAGATCAAAGAAAACTTGAGTCTAATTTCAAATAGATAACCTACTCATCCAATTCTAGTCTATGGTGACTTCAATCTACCTTCGGTATGCTGGAAAAATTATACGTTTAAAGCCGGGGACAGGCATAAAACGTCATCCGAAATTGTACTGACTGCTTTCTCAGAAAATGATATTGAACAATTAGTTCATGAGCCCACTCGAAGCGTAAATGATTGCGAAAGCGTACCTGACCTCTTAGCAACAAATCATCCTGGACAAATAGGGAGTGTCATGACGGATACATGGGTTAGCGGCCACAAGGCTGTTGCTGCTAAGCTAAATACCATAACACCCACAACCATAAAAAACAAACGCAAAGTGCGTCTATTTAAAAAAGCTGATAAAAATGCTCTTAACGCCTTTCAAGAGAGTGAGTCTCCACTGCTACCGAGCTGATCACGTAAGCGTAGAAAAGATGTGGAATGATTTCAAAGAGATAGCATCGACGGCGATTGAGAGATATGACACATAAATTAGTGATGATACTGATCCCCCTTGGTACACAAAACGGGTCAGAAATCGTTGTAGCAGAAGAAACGAAAAAGCATGCCAAGTTTAAAAGAACGCAAATTCCCCAAGACTGGCAACGTTTTGCAGAAGTTGGAAACATAGCGCGTACTTCAATGCGAGATGATTTAATAATGTCCACAACGAAATTCTGTCTCGAAATCTGGCAGAAAACCCAGAGAGATACTCGTGATACATAAAGTACACCAGTGGCAAGACGCAGTCAATACCTTCACTGCGCGATAACAACGGTGAAGTTACTGATGACAGTGCCACTAAAGCAAAGTTATTAAACATGATTTTCCGGAGCTCCTTCACCAAAGAAGACGAAGTAAATATCCCTGAATTACAACAAAGGACAACTGCCAAGATGAGAATCATGGAAGTAGAGATCCTCGGTGTAGCAAAGCAGCTAAAATCACCTAAGAAAGCCAAGGCCTCCGATCCAGATTGTATACCAGTCAGGTTCCTTTCAGAGTATGCTGATACAATAGTTTCATACTTAGCACTTACATACAACCACTCTCTCACAGAAAGATCCGCACCTAACGACTGGAAAGTTGCACAAATCACACCAGTAACCAAAAAGGGAAGTAAGAGGCCCATCTCTCTAACGTCGATTTGCAGCAGGGTTTTGGAACATAATGAATTACCTCGAAGAAAGCGATTTATTGACACATAGCACGGATTCAGAAAATATCGTTCTTGTGAAACAGAAATAGCTTTTTATACTCATGAATTAATGAGTGCTATCGACAGGGGAGGTCAAATGGATTCCATATTTTTAGATTTCCAGAAGGCTTTCGACACCGTTCCTAACAAGCGTCTTCTAACCAAACTGCGTGCCTACAGAATATCGCCTCAGTTGTGCGACTGGATTCGCGATTTCTTGTCAGAAATGTCACAGTCCGTAGTAGTAAACGGACACACAGAAGAAGCTTCTAAGTTGATGTAATAGCCAGTAAGAGGCAGTACAATTCAAGTTTTAGTTATCGATTATTGACTTCCCCAAGGAAGTGTTACAGGCCCTCTACTGTTCCTCAGCTATATTAACGACATAGGAGGCAATCTGAGTAGCCGTCTTAGATTGTTTGCAGATGATGGTGTCATTTACCGTCTTGTAGTCGTCATAAGATCAAAACGAATTGCAAAATGATTTAGATATCTGTATGGTGCGAAAAATGGCAATTGACTCTGAATAAAGAAAAGTGTGAAGTTATTCACATGAGTACTAAAGGGAATCCACTAAATTTCGATTATGCGATAAATCGCAAAAATCTGAAAGCTATAAATTCAACTAAATACTTAGGAACTACAATTACAAATAACCTAAATTGGAACGATCAGATAAATAATGTTGTGGGTAGAGCCAACCAAAGACTGCGATTCATTGGCAGAACACTTAGAAGGTGCAACAGGTCTACTATGCTTACATCACGCTTGTCCGCCCTATTCTGGAGTATTTCTGTGCGGTGTGGGATCCGCATCAGACGGGACTGACGGATGACATCAAAAAAGTACAAAGAAGGCCAGCTCGTTTTGTATTATCGCGAAATAGGGGAGATTGTGCCACAGACATGATACGTGAATTGGAGTGGCAATCATTAAAACAAAGGCGTTTTTCATTGTAGCGGGATCTTCTCATAAAATTTGAATCACCAGTTTTCTCCTCCGATTGCGAAAACATTCTGTTGGCACCCACCTACATAGAGAGAAATGATCATCACGATAAAATAAGAGAAATAATGGTTCGTACAGGAAAATTGAACGGCGCACGGAAAAAAACGTGCTCTTAGAGTGTGGAACGGTAGAGAGACAGCTTGAAGATGGTTCATTGAACCCTGTGCCAGGCACTTTGTGAATAGCAGAGTAATCACGTAGATGTAGATATAGATGTACCAACTCCATAGCTGCAGTAATTGTCGACGTCGCGTTTCAGATGCAGAAGAACCGACGCAACATCGTGGTGTTGTGGATGAAACACCAGGAAATGAACAAGAAGATGCCCTAGCGAAGCAAGCATCTTTGCTTGGAGCTATTAAATATGATAAACTCGTTCTCACAGATATGATGCCCATTCTCAGAGAGCGTTAGTCCTCGGACTGGCTAACGAAATGGTGGCGGACGTCTAAAATCAAAGGCTGTCACTATCATTACGCACTAGTTAATTCAAACATCAAGAAGCTACACGGCAATTACAGCACAGCCAGGTGTGAACGAGTAATGTCGTGCTGAGAAATGACACAGGTTGTCCGGGACGAACCGCTATGCCGTAGAGTTCCCTCAGTCACTACCGACCGCAACACCACAATGGCCATCCGGGGCTGTGGAGAACGGCGATTCACCGCTGAACACAGACCGACGCCTTTCAGCAGCAGTCAATGCCTCAAGGAGACAGTACTGCGAGCGCTGCCGTTTGTTAACGGCAGACTGTACATGGGACGGTGATTTCCGGCTCCGACCTCTGCTAGTCTCCGACGAGTGGTACGGTGCCTAAATTGTTGCGGCAATATCTGAAGAGCTGCGCTGAATAACGCTATACTGTAGTACTGTTTAGTCATTAAGCAAATGGGGGACTGATGACCTTAGCTGTTTAGTCCCCCTTGAACATACCAACAACCACCACCACCATTAAGCAAAGCCGTCTGCTATTGCCGAGCGGTTCTAGGCGCTTCAGTGCGGAACCACGCGGATGCTACGGTCGCAAGTTCGAATCCTGCCTCGGGCATGTATGTGTGTGAGGTCCTTAGGTTGGTTTGGTTTACGTAGTTCTAATTCTAGGAGACTGATGACCTCAGATGTTAAGTCCCACAGTGCTTAGAGCCATTTGAACCGTGTTTGAACCATTAAATAAAACGCTATAAATTTCGACTGTTCCTATATGCAACTTCTCTAGAGCTGGAAACAGATAGAGGTTTAGGTTTATGTGCCTCTAACGATGAATCTCAAATCCGTGTGTAATAATAATACCACATCGCATATTTCTTTGAACCTGAATCTGTAACCCACGTACCGAGTGTAACAAAAAGACGCTTGTGCGTGGTAAGTCAGTAATACCAAGTGTCCTCCAAACTCGAACGCTTGAACTGCACTTTCCGTCAGTAGCGCTTTGCGAGAAATCGCGTTGGCATCCGGTCGGTAATCAACCGGTGACTTAAATCAGCTGCTACAGCGTGTATACACCCCGGAGAAGCCGGGAAATAAGGGAAAAACCCGAGAATTTTCTCATCCGGGAGAAGTCCGGGAAAAACTGGGAATTTTTTAAAATTCCGTGAATATTTTGTTCTTTTTAGTTTTCAGTTAAATTTTTATGATTTTTACTGACAAGAAATGATACTCTTAAGAGCTTTACTGTAGTTCGCTACTCCATAATACTGCAGCAATAAAACATAAACGACAGAAGAGCTCCGAAAGAAAACTTCAGTTGCAAAGTAAACGTGCCATTCATAACATTAAAACACAATGCACACACAAGCGCCCGCCGACAGCATAATGCGTCAAAGACTGCACAATACTTGGTAGCAACAAACTGCTTTCGATGAGCACGACGCCACAACTGCTCACATTTCTAACAGGTCGCCAGGAAATACTACGAATAGTAGTTTTGGAACCGTTACCTCACAGTAAATTTCCGTTTACTCAATATCAGTTATGTTACATGTGAGAATGTGCGATGAATTTCTTAAATCGCGGAGCGTTTGATCCTCATTCACAACTAGCCTCTCAGAAAAATTTTGAGCCCAGACCTGCCATTTAGGTCATTATTTAAAAGTTTACAGCCGCATTTGTATTTGGTAGATGTTAAAGGGTAACACATGCTAAAAAAAGACCAAGTTTCAAGGTTAGCTTTCCATATTTATTTCAGTTCTTACATAGATTACGAATGATGCAATAACGATGTCAAAAAGTATAATTATCCTACAAGAAACAGTGCGAAGTGAGTTTTGTAGTGCTGCTCTTAATTAGCTTCTCTATGGAAAAGTCGAGGTGCTCGACGGAACGTATATTCACCATCCATGTAACCCACGAGATATTCGGTGCACGGTGGTGAAATTTATAACTGCGCTTGTCAGAAATACTCCGCTGTGCTGTTAAGATACTGCCTAACCACAACAAAAAATTGTGTTGCCGCGCATTAAATATCTTTCCAAAACGGGATGTGTTTTGCTGTATTTTGTTACCTAAAATACGCCGAAGAATAAAATCTTCACCAGTCGAAACATTGGTAGGCATTAGAATCCTATGGAAAGTATTGTAACTTCCTTCGGTAAAAAGAACTTTCAGCAGGGGTATTATGTCACTTGGAATAAAATGTACTTTCGCCTGGGAAAAAGGGTATTTGTAACCGGAATATCCGAAAAACCCGGGAATGTTTTTTTTCCTGTCTGCATATACAGCCTGTGCTATTTCCTTTGGTACTAAATAGCTCCTTGGACGGACGGCCCAAATTGACTGTGTTCCCGCACGACTACACCGCGTTGGCTCGTAACAAAGAACACGGTTGCTGTACTAAAACGTGATACCTGCAGTAATATGTCTCCCATATACATGGTGTCCCAGAGATAATGGTCCGTATCCAGGGATATGACAGGAACGATCATTCGAAGTAAAAAGGTATAGTAAACATGGGCTCTAAAATGCATATCTTACGAGATATGACCATTTCTTTATCTTCGATATTGTGAAACACATCTATTCTACAGTCAGCTCTTTGCTTTCCATATTTTGGGAGGTGGTACTTTGGACCAAAACAAGAAAAAAATTGTGTAGTAAATATGGACTTTAAAATAAGGGAGCGACAGTTATGAAATTGATCGAAACTGTCAGTTTTAAATATATTATGTATTAATAATAGAATTCGTGGACAATAAATTCCCAGATTTTCAATGATGAAATCGCATGCGAAGTGTGTAAAAATAATAGTGTGACGCGATCTTCATGCCACGCCCACTTCGTGAAGCAACACTTCAGTACCATTTCAGTGGACATCCACAAAAAGAGGCGTCCAAATGCTATCCGGGATGTAGTCAAGCCCACTTACTGATTTCTGGTCCATCGCGACCTTCTTAAAAAGTGTATTCATGCCAAAACCCATAATCTAAATGAATCTCTAAATTCAATCATATGGAGACGATGCACTGAAACCACAATCTCATCTGCTACAATTTTCACTATTAGAACTTACTATGGAGTTCTTGTATTTAATGATGGGCATGTACGGAAAATGAAGTTATTAGAGAGAATGGGTTTTAAGATACGAAATTTCGCTGAAAAGACGCATTGAGCAAAATAGATTAACAGCACCTCTCCGCTGCTGCAAAATCAGTTGGATACCTGGTAAATGGAAGAAGGCAGAAAACAAGAAACGAGAAGCCTTGAAGGGAAAGAGGATCCTAAGTACAAATCTGGGGACTTCTAATGAGGTGACATAGCAAAAAACGTTACGTTGGACTATAAATAGCATTTTCTGAAGATTGTTTCTAAAATTTTATGTAATTTTTTCTCGGAAGGTATGAAGACTAGACTTAAGAATTTTTGTACACTTATTTCTATAACCCCAACAAATGTTGATCATCAATTTTGAAATTGTTGAGTTGAAACTGATATACGGGTTAAAATGTTTGGATTTTTGCATGCATTTTATGTTACACTTACATATTTATAATCAAACAATTATTAAAAGTCTCCTATTTTATACCTTATAAAAAACCTCATGAAAGAAGCTTACTATATGCAAAGAGATTAAATCCTGAAAATTTTGTAGTGCAATTAATATTTTTAGATTCGAAAAAGTTCAATACATATATAATCCAAGGAACTTGTCAGTGAATGTGTTAATTTCATGTAAAGCATGGTACAAAAAAATCATTGCTCTATCTTAAAAATTGTGTGTTTTTCATGGATGTCCCCCTTAAGAGGTATGAGAGCTTGTTCAGTAGAGGAGATGTTTGCCAATATGGAATATGAACAAGTGCTTATGAGCATTAAAGAGTATACCTTAACAGCTATGTTTACTGGACTCGTTTGCTTGGAACAATCGTTCCTGCCGTGTCCCTCAATACTGACCATTCGCTCTGGGACACTCCGTTGTTTGGGTATTGTCGTACTTACGTGAGGTAAATCTAAAACAGCTGAAAAACAGTGCTTTTACCGAGCGAGGTGGCGCAGTGGTTAGCACACTGGACTCGCATTCGGGAGGACGACTGTTCAGTCCCGCGTCCGGCCATCCTGATTTAGGTTTTCCGTGATTTCCTTAAGTCGCTTCAGGCAAATGCTGGGATGGTTTCTTTGAAAGGGCTCTGCCGCCTTCCTTCCCAATCCTTTCGTAATCCAATGAGACCGATGATCTCGCTGTCTGGTCTTTTCCACCAAATCAACCAACAGACTAACATTGTGCTTTCATTCTTTCGATAACACCGAATATCGGAGTTCAGAATCGTCTAATATTAGTTATCGTGTGCTTTGAAGAAAGATTATTTAATGTATGACCTTTTATGCGATTTCTGATGAGTAATGCAGTCCTTTTTTGAGATAAAGCAATGTTTACATTGCTCCAACTCGTGCCATGGATTCGACAAGACCTTTGGAATGTTCCGAAAGTGTGTCGCACCAGGTGTGTACACACAGGGGAGACTTATGGTTTGTGGGAGTGGAGCCGGTTCCCTATACCTCCACAGACGTGTACCGTCGCGTTCGGAAGAGGCGAATTTGGTGGCCGAGGTGCTGAGTTCACTATCATGATCTTGAAACCACTGTAGGACTATCCTGGCCTGGAACAGCAAAGGTAGATGGGGCAATGTGAAGCACTCTGCGCCGCACAGCACAACGTGACTTGCTGAGTATAGATGTAGGTCTAGAATGACTACTGCCTTACTACTTCCTTTACTGTGAATACGATCTGTGTGCAAAGTAACAAACTGCACTGTCTCCAACGTGCAAATACTAGCCTGTGTGAACCCGTATAGTGCCACAAAGAACTATTCACTCTGCAGTGGAGAGTCCCAAGATTTTTTAACTTAGTGGAAAACTAATGCCCTGTTCCATACGAGGACTCGAACCAGCTGCCTTGCCTTCTAGGGGCTTCACTGCTGTGGTGGTGGTGGTGGTGGTGGTGGTGGTGTTGTGAGCGCGCAACAACGGGGTCTTTAGCGCCCGCACTGAATTATAAATGAAATAATCATATGGTGTTGACAGTCGGGAGTCCCAGCCGGAGGACTTCACAAGTCTTTTCCGTGGACGTCACGTGGGCGACTTTGGCGTCGATGTTGATGATGAAAATATAACACCCAGCCACCGAGCGGAGAAAATTTCCGACGCTACGCCGATAATCGAATCCGGGCCCGCTGCATGGCAGACGCTTTGGCTATTCAGCTAAGGGGTCGGTCAGCCCGTATTAAAATGTTGAGACACTACCGTGGATAATGGACACACACACACACACACACACACACACACACACACACACACACGGAAAGGCCAATCGCTGTGACCGAGCGGTTCTAGGCGCTTTAGTCTGGACCGAGCGACCGCTTCGGTCGCAGGTTCAAATCCTGCCTCGGGCATGGATGTGTGTGATGTCCTTAGGTTAGTTAGGCTTAATTAGTTCTGAGTTCTAGGGGACTTATGACCTCAGAAGTTAAGTCCCATCGTGCAGAGAGCCATTTGAACCAACACTGAGAAAACAGCTATGGAAAGAAATGTACTCAATTACACAGGAGGCGATGAATAAGTAATCTTCTTTTCGGAAGACAGGTTACCTTTATTCAGGATTCCAGTACATCATACTGTTTCCAATCTTTTGGCTAAAAAACTCTATTTCTCAAAACAATCTCGGTTCAATGCGACGGCCTTACGCCGACCTACTCGGAAACCCTGTATGCTCGCGTGGAAACACTGTTCTGGTCGACTTTGGAACCAATGTTTTGTTGCATCAATAACCTCCCCATCATCCACATATTGCATCCTGCAGAGTACATCCTACATTGGCCGAAAGAGGTGGAAGTCGGAAAGTTCGAGTTCCAGGCTGTAGGGTGGATGAGGAAATTCTGTGACCGCTACCAACAAAACGTCCAGTCGAGCAAAGAGGTATTAGATTGTGATTCGTAGATGATTTCGAATGAGAGTGTCCTCACGTTACAAGATTGCCGGAGACACAGCTGTGTGCAGCCAGCAGGCATGCTGATGACTGGATAGGTTTGCGCGACTATGTTGCGATGGATAACAGATGCCTCGCCCAGCGGCAAACCGTGCTTTTGTTCACTGCCAGCTCTCCATACAGGTTTTGTAAACGCCTATAAGCTTCGGCTACGTTCTGGTTTTCCGTAAAAAGAAACTCGGTGGCCGCTCTCCGCCTGCAACGCACCTCTGTTACAGACGCCATTTTGAAGCCATCACATAGCATGAAGCTATAGTGGCTGAAGCGGGAATATTATATGTTGGAAAATATGGCATTTCAGTCTTTGATCACTATTTTTAATTTTTAATGACCGGTTTCAGGCTAGCTGCCCATCTTCAGATCATATGAGAGAAACCTGTCAGTACAGAAATATTGGTTGGCTGTCGTGAGTTATGACAACGAACCAATAGTTGTGCACTGACAGGTTTCTTTGTAACTGCAATATATGATCTGAAGATGGGCAGCTAGCCTGAAACCGGTCATTAAAAATAAAATATAGCGATCAAAGACTGAAATGCCATTTTTTTATTCAAAGAACAATCGAGGCAATTCCAATAAGACAATCATGTCTAGTTTCGATAAAATTGTATGATGTCGTACAACAAATTCCGCATTTTTCCACCGAAATCACATCTGAGTGACCGGCACGAGGAACCCGACGGCCGAACAGCTGGCTTCAGCGGCCGCAGCTTATTGTTCTTCACTGACAGGTGTTCCACCATCTACAGTTGCACGGGTCTCAGATTCATCAGCGAAATAACAGCCTACAGGAGAGCGGTACATTGTGTGATGTCATGTTCCTAGCTGGCACGTCCCACCTTCACAGTTCAGATTATGTCAATACGTTGCTCCTATCTTGCAAGCTGTGTGAGGGGGATCGCGGGTCCTCCCTGGATATCTTAGTCGATAAGAGTTTCGCCCGAGAAAGGCCACATATCGGACCCGAGTGCCGATTTGGAGTTTGCAAGTGTAGTCACTTTGTTGCTGCGAGGATTGAGGATGTGGGTGTAAGTTGTCGGTAACTGTGTTGGAGTAGGGGAGGTGGTGGGGGATGGGGGGAGAGTGCTTGATGGAGGTGCGTGCGTCTGGCGTCCAGAAATAGACGCCGGGTCCAGAAATAGCGCGGACCGGCGGGGACGGAAGCCGTAGCTAAGGGTCGGCCAGCAGCGGGCAACCAGGCCGATCACCGCCGTGGCTGTGGGGGCAGGCACTCGCGACAAAGGAGCTGGCGGAGACCGTCTTACAGGGGGATAAACCAGCCTCCAACCATCGACATTTGCGATCTAGAGCTCCTACATAACAGGATGCATCGTCCGCCATGTTTTCCCCAACTCT
Organism: Schistocerca gregaria; assembly: GCF_023897955.1. Taxonomy (NCBI): domain Eukaryota; kingdom Metazoa; phylum Arthropoda; class Insecta; order Orthoptera; family Acrididae; genus Schistocerca; species Schistocerca gregaria. The sequence goes on from NC_064929.1 coordinate 132,146,362, forward strand.
GTTTGGCAATGTTTACCTTATAGGTGGTTAACCTATTCATGCAACTTTTTACGATATTTCTTCTAAAACATTTAATGTGGTGTATATGAAGTGTGTAATTAATGTATATAGAAATTCAGAGAATGCCCTTTTCATTTAACTTAAAAACTGAAATGTAGTCTTAGAAATTTGTAAATATTAAATGTAATCAATGAACAACTCGGTACCAATGTGTGCAATGAAATTCACAGACAGCCGTGTAACTTAAGATGTTATTTTATTTTGAAGGCCACCAGTTTCAGCACTTCACTGTGCCATCTTCAGACCCCATATGCGTCTCTCCAAATAAACCAAAATGTCATACAGAGCCATAAATCTCGGGATGTCGTTAATTCAGTCGCCGGCGGTTCTAGGCGCTACAGTCCGGAACCGCGCGACCGATACGGTCGCAGGTTCGAATCCTGCCTCCGGCATGGAGGTGTGTGATGTTCTTAGGTTAGTTAGGTTTAAGTAGTTCTAAGTTCTAGGGGACTGGTGACCTCAGAAGTTAAGTGCCATAGTGCTCAGAGCCATTTGAACCATTTAATTACGCTAGCGCTTCATTCGACGACTTGATAGAAAGTTGCTGTCAAGTCTTCGGATGAGGTAATAGCGTAACGATTGAATTCACAACATACGGAGATATATGGCTCTGTATGATATTTTCGTTTATTTAGAGAGATGCACATGGGGCCTGAAGATGCCACAGTGAAATGCTGTAACTGGTGGCTTTCAAAATAAAATAAAATGAAATCTTAATTTACACGGATGGTGGTGAATTTCATTCACATTGACAGTTACTTAACCAGCCGAAGTCCCCTAACCATGGTAGACCAACAGAGACTCACGGTACCAGTGTGTTCAAATGTGTGTGTTATGCAGTAACAGCCTGTGCCTGTTCGTTTCTGCCTGCATGCTTGTTACTTGTTGAGGGATAGTCAGAACTTTATTATTCGAAGGTTATGATACCTGTGCAGGTTCGATAACAGTGACCAATCCGCTATAAGGATACCTTTATCATCGCTCGTCCCAGTGTACCTCGCTAAGTATTATTCGGTTTGTGTAAGTATGTTTACGATAATTAGGTAGAAATATCGGTGCATCACAACAAATATTCCACTCAAATTTGTCAATTGCGAAAATATTTCAGGAATCGAAAAATTGAGACAAACTGCTTCAGTATAATTTTCAACTGGTAAAAGAAACACAATAGTATTAATAACTAGGGGTAGGACGTCAAACGCACCGACTTGGAGCAGGAGAGGCACCACAGGACATTTTAATTTACACTGTCTATACTTTTACAAATAAATTCACAAAACTTTGTCAGCATGACCAGGAAGGATTCAAAATTCACACTTATAGCAATGGAAGTTCAAAAACGTAACAAAATATATTTTTTTTTACATGTGAAATTTCATCGTTATTTCACTTACAATTTATTGGCTGCATTTGTTGTTATAGGTAAACTTTCCTTCATAAGTAAGAGAGATTCTTCGATGAATTTTGCACAGCATACAAACCACACTTACTGGTGTAAGAGACTCTAGAATTTATTTAATTCATAAAAAAACTGAATGAGCTGTTACATTTTAAACTTCATGTTAAGAAAAAACTCAATTGTTGTAGTTCATTATCTCAATTTTTACCATACTTTGTAATAGACTTAGAAAATTATAGAGTTTAGTACACCTGTAAGTGTGGTTTGCATACGGTCCAAAATTCAGCGAAGAATCTCTCTTACTTACGAAGAAAAATAGACCTATACCAACAAACGCAGCCAATAGTAAGTGAAAAAGATAAAATTTCACATGTAAGAAAAAGTTATTTTATTATGTTTACGAACTTCCGCCGCTATGAATGCGATTTCTGAATCCTTCCTGGTCGTGCTGACGAAGTTTAATGAATTTATTTGTGGAAGTATAGACACTGGAAATTAAAATGTCCTCTATGGTGCCTCTCCTGCTCAAAGTTGGCCCGTCTGACGTCCTACAAACCCCCCCCCCCCCCCCCCTCCTTAACATATGGGGACTATACACAGTTCAGCGCCAGGTCCTTGTTCCAGTTGTCTCTGAGGCTATTTGGAGCCCAACTTTTTCTTCGCTCGGGGTCACTTGGAAATCTAAACATGTGAAAACCATTTTTGTAATGGTCAGTGCAGTTCACAGCTGAGCGGCCACCCGTACTCACGACGAATTCTTCAACACATTTAGTTAAAAGTGCCCACTCGGATCCTGACTCATATGTAGGCCTAAACAAGTATGAATACCCTATGCTTTCCTGAAATCATGGCCCCCAGTTAAATTCAGCTCAGGTTACAGGAGACTCCGTGCGATCAGTGGCGTCTGCTGCGGGTACCCAGCTCCGTGGGAGGCGACAAAGCGTGCTACGTCGTGCGACGCGAACTTCATTCCTGACTCATCCGGCAGCGGCAAGGCAACTACAGAACTTATCGACTACACACTTCACCGCTAAAATAGCGTGTAAATAAACATTAGTCTCACTCAGTATTTGAGTAAAGTCTCTGTCCACAAAATCGGCATGGTTTTAGAAAGACCCGCTCGTGCGAAATTCAGCTTGCCCTTTTCTCACATGATATCCTGCGAACCATGGATGAAGGGCAACAGGCGGGTTTCTAGCTTTCCATAAAGCATTTGACACGGTGCCCCATTGCAGGCTGTTAGCGAAGATAGGAGCATGTGGAATAGTTCCAGGTATGTGACTGGCACGAAGACTTCCTCGAAAGTGAGTGTTCATCAGAGACCGGCCTGATCCAGGGAAGAGTGACAGCACCGCTGTTGCTCTCTACATACATAAATGATTTGGCGGGCAGGGATTCAGCAGTGTGCAGTTGTTTCTTTGTGATGCCGTCGTGGTGTACGGTAAGGTGCCGAACTTGAGTGACTGTATCTGACAAAATTTCCAGTTGGTGTCATGAATGGCAGGTAGCCCTAAATGTGGGCAAATGTAAGTTAATGCAGATGAGTAGGAAAAACAAAGTTGTGGTTAAGACGCCCTGCTAAACCCGCAGGACAAGAGTTCAAATTGTGGAAAGGGGCCAAAATAAGGGGCTTTCAGTGTCAGTCGAACATACAACTTTATTATTTGATCAAAGATTACAAGAGCCCAAAATTTTTTTGAAACACACAGCTTTAATCCTTGGAACTTAACTACCAGCTGAAAGCCACTTTAAAACGGCTGAAGGCCAATAACTTAAAAAACGCAAGCATAACCAGAAATTTAAAAGGCAAGCCATATCTTACAACAGTTCTTTATTTAGGCCGAAGGCGCATAGAATCTGAGATTTTCAGAGCAAACAATTTGAATTCAAAATCGGCTGAAAGCCCAAGACTTACGGCTAAACAACATAATTTTTTTTAAAAGAAGCCTTACGAAAAACAGTTTTTCATTAGGCAAAACTCAACCAAAACAGAATTTTTAAAGGCAAAGGCTCAAAGAATCAGACACTTCAAGAGTAAACAACTTAAATTCAAATCCGCTGAAGGCCTAACATTAATTTTAAAAAAACCAAATGAAACAGTTCTTTAAATTAGGCTGAAGGCCTAAAGAATCTTACGCCTTAAGGGCAAAACAACCTCAATTTAAAAATCGGCTAGAAGCCATACAAGTACAAACAACAAGAGCAAATAAAAAAGGGCAGTACACCCAAGGACGCTCAGATGTCTCAGGGACGTCCTGGAATTCATACGCGAACGCTCGCTTAGGTGAGACAGGCAGTCTGGCCAGCCATTCTCAATCCGACAGCAACCCAACGGACAAACAGTCAACAGACCAATGATCAAGATGTGTTCCGCTCCATACTTGCAACAAAACTCAAACGATGCTAACAGCGGAGACTGGAACAACAACAAGAACGGATCACAGACAACGCATAAGCGGTGGAAGACCCAAATGCACGTCGTCTAATCAGGCAACCGAACAAACGGCCAGGCACTCCACGCCATCCAACCAATTCAGAGCCAGTACGCCGACAACGTTTAAATGAACTTATCAGTCAGAACCACATAAACTACACACAGTCTCAAGAACACTTGCACGAAGAACTAGACGATGCCAACGACAGCCATAAGCGATCGCCTGTCAAATACACGTCGTGCGACAAGACGACCGACCGACGACCAGCCAAAGTCGTCCCCCACTCAAACCATGTGTGTCGGCAATCATCGGCGAGTGATGGCTATCCGCGCCTCCCTGGCGCTGCATGCCTCACTGGTGCTACGATGCGACTGTGCCAACAGAGCCGGCCACGGTGGTCTAGCGGTTGTAAGCGCTCAGTCTGGAACCGCGCGACTGCTACGGTCGCAGGTTCGAATCCTGCATCGGGCATGGATGTGTGTGATGTCCTTAGGTTAGTTAGGTTTAAGTAGTTCTGTTCTAGGGGACTGATGACCACAGATGTTAAGTCCCATAGCGCTCAGAGCCTTTTTTTTGTGCCAACCGACCAACTGCTACACATCAGCACTAAAACAACTGGGCAGTCGACATCACAGGCTACGCACAATTTCACAAACACTTGGATGAAGAACGCGACCAATGCTAAAAGCAGTGACTGTGCAGTCACAAGGACAAACGACGAGTTGAGACACACACCGCCAAGCCATGAGGGATCGGCGAGCAAATACATGTCGCCCGGTAAGACGACCAACCGACGATCAACGAAGACCGTCCCCAGCCATGTGTGCCGGCAACGGTCGGGCGAGTCATGGCTTTCCGAATCTCTCTCCCGGTCCAACATAACCGAGCTTCTTCCGCGTTCCAACTGTCCGACTGCCAGGTCCGAACTCCACTGCTGGCGCGTTCCAACCCGTTGGACGACACACAACGACCAGGAAGTAATAGCCGTCCAGCAAAGATAAAACGGCAGGGCCTAGATCGATAAGCGCTGCTGCTGCCGCTCACGGGCAGGCAAGGCAGCAGCTCAATGACACCAGTAATTGAAAATTACGAGTAACACACCGAGGCGGTAGTACGATAAAAACAGGGTGTTAAATAAGAGTTCACACGAACACGAGCCACGTACGGCTCGGTACTGCTGGACAGCATTAGTAGTGAGCTCCTTGACGCAGTGACGCCGATTAAATGTCCAGGCGTAACGTTGCAAACCAATATGAATTGGAATTACTATGTAATGACTGCCGTAGAGAAGGCGAATAGCCGACTACATTTATTGAAAGAATTTCAGGAAAGTGTGATTCATTTGTAAAAGATACCGGGTACATATCACTAGTGCGAACCATTCTTGAGTACTTAGTGTTTGAGATCCGTACCATGTCGAATTAAAGGAAGACATCGAACCGCTTCAGACTCGTACTAACAGATTCATTATCGGTAAATATGATATTGCTGCGCCTGTGTTGTCTTCATTTGGATGGGAAGTTCTTTTGGACACGCATGCATGTCCATAGGAACTCTGTATCGTAATCAAAATGAAACACACTGCTGTATCGTATTTACCTGCAGATACCGGGCAAGCGACTTTCAAGTACAGCGTCTGACCTGTGCGGAAATATGCGTAATGGATGTGCGAGTACAGACGTGTGGTTGACGCCATACGGAAGTTCGAGTCTGGCCGTGAGTCGTGTACGGATAGCCGAATGGTAAGGATCAAGTGACGAACATCACCATCTGGTTTACACTTGGATTTTGTCTAAAATGTCAAGGAATTTGTAATTAATTTTAGTTTGTTTTATTACTTTTAAATGTCAGTTGGAAATTATGTACTACTGTGGAATGTTATGACCAATAGAGTTATATATATGTTAAGGCGACTGCTCGCGATGAGAGAGAAATGCGGGTTCGAGTACCGGTCCGGCACAAATTTTTATTGTCGGCATTCAATTCTACAGTTTATGACTGTCTTTATTCGCAACTGAGAATTCATTTGATACATTATTACCTGTAGGTTCGAACAATACGCAAATATTACGGAGTTGCTTCGGAAACTCAAATGGGAATCACTGGAGGAAAGGCAACGTTCTTTTCGATGAAAACCACTGAGAAAATATAGAAAACTGGCATTTGAAGCTGATTGCAGAAAGATTCTTATGCCACCAGCATACATTGCGGGTAGTGACCATCAAGATTAGGGAGATTACCCTCGTACAGAGCCACATGGACTCGTTTTCACTCGCTCTATCTGTGAGTAGAATACGAAAGGAAATTACTGTGTGTGTGTGTGTGTGTGTGTGTGTGTGTGTGTGTGTGTGTGTGTGTGTGTAAAAAGATGGAATCCTTGCTAAATTCCATGCCTCCGAAGATTTCTGCAAGCAGCCAAATATCCAAAAAAAGCTCGTATTGGTTGGACATATTTAATGTGCTTTTAGTTTGTGGCTGAATGTTCAGAATCTGTTCCAAAGGTCTATTTAAAGTAAAGATTTTTTTGTAAAGTTGGTGTATTTTGTAAGAGTCGTGTGAGAGGAATTTTTCAAAACTCAGTTTAATTAGGAATAGTTTTAGCTCCACTGTGAGTCAAGCTCTAACATCTAGTTTAGGAATTTCGTCAATCGAAAATAATGTGGCTAAACGTATCGATTTTATTGCTACAGTATTAAAATTCGGCGTTCAATTCATCCGGAGTTGTTGGAAAGGGAGGCACGTATATAGTCTTTCACAGAGCTCCGCATGAAATCACGTACCGTCAGATCAGACGACCATGGAGGCCATTGGTGCACTGAGACATCCGCGCACCTGTTAAAGATCGATCCATCGTAGAGACAGCTCGTTGTTAAGAGATTCTCTCACGTGCTGGTGCCATTGTGGTGATGCTCCGTCCAGATGAAAAATTAAGTTTTCGACATGTTGTCGCAATTGTGAAAAAAGCCTTATTTCCAACACGTGACTCCTGTGAGCTAGCCATCTACATAGCTGCACTCTGCACACCCCCACAGCGAACTTGGGCACTAAGGCGAACTTTCCCTCTAGATATGTAAGGTGTCATTTGTGCCAACTATGTTCATTCCTGTATAGGGCGTATCGAATGAATCTTCGTGAAATATAGAAGTGTCTATTGCCTCGGACAGCTTTTATAGTGGTCAGGAGACAGAGCTGTGTCTAGTTCTTGTATAAACTACAGCTGATGAAAGAAATCATCGTACAAGCAAGTTTCAATAGTTGGCTTCAACTATTTGTTATTAACATTATCCTTAAAATCGTCTTGTTTGGTCAGCAGATGTTATTTATGTAATAAGGTACATGCTTTTAGATATGTGTATCAGAAGCCAATAGATATTTAAAAAGTTTCTTTATTTTCTTAATTTAACCCAGAACGTCGTGAAGTAAAGCATCCACAATACATACAGCCGTTATCTGGTGGTTTAGCTTCGACGTTAGAAAACAGTGTGTGCTGCTAGTTGTGTTGATTCTCTAGCGTATCTGTTCCATGGGTGTAATATATATATATATATATATATATATATTAAAATTTAAAGTAATGTCTTAATAGCTGCAACGTGAATTTTCATTACAGTTTATTTTAATACATCTATTTCTTTCTTTTTCAGGTAAGTTTATTGGACAGCAGCTTGTGAGTATAAAGCTACAACTCTTGTTTCAGTAATACTCCAAAAAATGTGACTGATGATATTTCCTTCAGTGTAACTGCGTGTTGTGTAGATTACTCGCTAACTATTTCTCATAACCTGTTCGAATTACATAAAGAGAATTTAGTAAGGTTCCTGATTACTTCAATGAATTTCACATGTGTTTTTCTGTGCATTTCAGTTTGTGTTATAGGGAGGGTAGGTTGTTCTATTAGTGTTGGTACAAAATGGTATAGAACTAACATTTTTGTGTGACCTTTCTGTATGCGAAAACTTGCTGGAGCATAGTAATATGTACGTTCCTCAGTCAAAGGAGTGTCGAATGATATGATTAAAACTATAGATTCAGAATGTTTTGGTAATATATAACTATTCTTTTGAAAGCTGATCACATTTTATTTAGTGTGTTCTCGAATTGTTAACACATACTTTGAGGCAATATGGGTAAATTAGGAAGTAATAATTTACGTAGAAACGTATATCCGGAAATGGCCCCTTTCATATTGCAAGAAAAGCGAACTCGACTAACACTTTCAACTCTTCAGGTGGTGATGCTATTTCTTCGTTACGTATACACTGGAGAGTTGTCTATATGGCAGACGCCATATCCGCTGTCCGAGTTTTATCTGCGCAGAAATTTGATCAGTGGAGTGGGGGCTAATCAGTGCACTCTAGAGGACAAGTACTTGGGGTTGCCTAGACCTGTCCGTCTCCTTCCATATTTTGCATCAATCTAGACCGAGAGGCAGGCTGAAAAACTAGTGGCATTCGATGGTCTTGTAAGATCATGACATCAGATGATCGAGTCATCTAAGGATTCAGTGGGATAGTGTATAATACTGGAGAGCAAGTGGAAAATCAGCTCATCAACAAAGTATTTGTCGTCAGCTTAAGGAGTCCGATCATGAACACGAGGAGAAATAATGAAAAATTTGTTAGTTTTCTATATAGAGTAGCTCAATGAAATGAGTTGTAATCACATGTACGTAATGTTTATTATCTTTTAACATAGCTTTTGGGAAGAATTTGATATATAAACAACAGCTTTTTGTGTCTCACATTTTTCTGAGTTGTAGTTCGTGTCTGAAGTGAAATGAAGAATGTTGTTTGTGTTCATTTCCATATATATGTACCTATGCTGTCAGAAAATAAAGTACAGGCTTGTTTTTTTTCTGGAAGTTCTTTACGCTATTATGTTTAAGGTAGAGTTTTCAAAAGACGACGCTGTCATAAATTATTGTTCAATCTTGTTAAATAATGAAACTTACTGGCAGATTAAAACTGTGTGCCGGACCAAGAGTCGAGGACCTTTGCCTTTCGCGGGCAAGTGCTCTACCCAAGCAAGACTCACGACCCGTCCTCACAGCTTCAGTTCTGCCAGTACCTCGTCTCCTACTTTCCAAACTTCAGAGAAGCTCTTCTGCGAACCTAACAGAAGTGGCACTCCTGGAAGATAGGGTATTCTGGAGACGTGGCTTAGCCAGAGTCTGGGGGATGTTTCCAGAATGAGATTTTCACTCTGCATCGGAGTTTGCTCTAATATGAAATCTGTAATTGACTCGTAGTTTTTTCTTAAAGTCTTTAGTTCCCAAATTTAAGTAATAGGAATAGTCTACCTTTTAGTAAAGTGTGTTTTCAGACAGAATACAAAATTTTAGCCGTCTATCTTTAATAGTTTCAGTAGTTGCAGGGGCAACAGTCTGGATGATGGAGTGATCTGGCCTTGTAACATTAATCAAAACGGCCTTGCTGTGCTGGTACTGCGAACGACTGAAAGCAAGGGGAAACTACGGCCGTGATTTTTCCCGAGGACATGCAGCTTACTGTATGGATAAATGATGATGGCGTCCTCATGGGTAAAATATTTTGGAGGTAAAATAGTCCCCCGTTCGGATCTCCGGGCGGGGACTACTCATGAGAACGTAGTTATCAGGAGAAAGAAAACTGGCGTTCTACGGATCGGTGCGTGGTGTGTCAGATCCCTTAATCGGGCAGGTAGGTTAGAAAGTTTAAAAAGGGAAATGGATAGGTTAGATACAGTGGGAATTAGCGAAGTTCGGTGGCAGGAGGAACAAGGCTTCTAGTCAGGTGAATACAGGGTTATAAATACAAAGTCAAATATAGGGAATACAGGAGTAGGTTTAATAACGAATAAAAAAAAATAGGAGTACGGGTAAGCTACTACAAAGAACATAGTGAACGCATTAATATGGCCAAGATAGATACGAAGCCCACGCCTACAACAGTAGTAAAAGTTTATATGCCAACTAGCTCTGCAGATAACGAAGAAATTGATGAAATGTATGATGAGATAAAAGAAATTATTCAGGTAGTGAAGGGAGACGAAAATTTAATAGTCATGGGTGATTGGAATTCGAGAGTAGGAAAAGGGTTTCAGGACTGAAGACATCAACACCACTAACAACATTAATAGTTTTTAACCATTGTGTAACTTGAATTTCCCTGAGTTTTTTGATTTCTGCTAAAGTTTCTTTATCTACCTTCCATAACACTAACGCATCCCAGGTCCATATTCATCTTATTCATGAATAATGTCTCGAGCAGCGAAACCAAATCTGCCATTGCCATTTGTACTTCTTGGTTTCATTTTGGTAGGAAAACACACATGTACAATTCAAAAAAACCTATGTTTGTGTTGAAAGTGTTTACAGATGAATCCCTGGCAATTCCATATCTCACATTTTCTTTCCATATCGGAAACACATGAGGTGGTAAAGTTAAATTGGACACCTGTATAGCTGCCGGCTGTGACGCCAGTGGTGTTCCCGGAATGGCTAATCGTGGGCATACGTTGACTAGGCGTCAATGCGCCGCTTAAATCTGGAAATGGCCGGATACCACTCCGCGCGGAGCTGCAGACCGACGACTCTACTACTAAGGGCTCCATCGATGATTTTTATTTCTAAAATTTTTCAGAACATAGCGATGTTAAAATTAAAATTTAAAGTAGTCTTGAGTAACCGTTTTCGACTCTTTCATAGTCATCTTCAGACTCCGTAAAGATATATTGCCAAAGTAGTGTAGACGTTATAATAGGCACATAAAATATATAAAAATAAGATGAATAGTAATAAATTATACCTAGAGCGGTGGATGGATACTGCGAGACGAGTTCCGTCGACGCTCGACGCTCGTGTAACTGCTGACTGTGCATGGAGGAAACGGGTATTAATAGGGGTGGTCACACCCCCCGTTCTGAGTATAACACCACATAAAGCCAATCACAAAACGCGTTCATGATTAGATAACTTAATACATAACTGTGAAGGAACAGTTACAGTTAGAATACATCATAATGTCAATTATTGATCATTATTCTTCAATAATCATCTTGGTATTGAAGCTCTTTTTTTCCCGTGTTTGCTTTAACAATACATATGTTTTTGGATAGGGTCCGCCTTTAGAAACACAAGTCAACCACACCATGTGGTAAAAAGGTATGAATTTTTCATAATTTATGTGTTTTTTCAAATATCTGTAATTACATTTTTTTAAAAAACTAATAGCTATATGTATACAAAACAACAAAGAACGTTCTTTATCTTTAACAGATGTAAAATAAAAGCCCACTGAGGATGCTGCAACTGCAGTGAAACATGTTTGGGTTATAAAACAAAACTGTGTTTTGCTAAAGGCGGACCCTATCCAAAAACATATGTATTCTTCAATAACATTTGATGTCTGCCCCACCGTGCTAGGATGCCGTTTCTACGGCAACTGTCGGTGCACTTCAGTAACATCGTTCCGCGGTTGTTACAGAAATAATAGTGTGGTTCCGCCGTAGTACAGTTATTTTCATGGCGCTGACATCAGAAGAGAGCAAAATTAACCGTATTTCTTTAGCACATAACCGTAACATATGACGGAAAGTCCCCATAGTACAATCTTTGACAGGACCACTAACATCCACAGCGGAACAGGACGCCATTTTCATGGTAACCTGCGACTACCCACGTAAACGCTGGGGAAATGAATATCTTTGGTGCAGATTTGTAGTTCTGAGTTTAGAGGGCAGCATACTATAAGCCTTACTTCATACCAATGAACCATTTTAATAGTATATTTTATATTCATTGACGAATAATGATCAATAACTGACATTATGATGTATTCTAACTGTAACTGTTCCTTCATAGTTATTTATTAAGTTATCTAATTATGAACGTGTTTTGTGATTGGCTTTATGTGGTGTTATACTCAGAACGGGGGGTGTGACCACCCCTATTAATACCCGTTTCCTCCATGCACAGTCAGCAGTTACACGAGCGTCGAAGGTCGACGGAACTCGTCTGGAAGTGTCCATCCACCCCTCTGGGTGTAATTTATTATTATTATTATTCACCTTATTTTTATATATTTTATGTGCCTATTATAACGTCTACACTACTTTGGCAATATATCTTTACGGAGTCTGAAGATGACTATGAAAGAGTCGAAAGCGGTCACTCGATCAAATAATAAAAATTGCGATCAACACTGTTTTAAATTTAAATTTTAACAGATTTTTACTTCGATGGCTTGTTTAATCACACATTCCCAGAAGCCGTAAGCGCGAACCGCGACAGACCCTTCGTCAGGCTTGCTCCGGTCACCTTCTCCCAGTCCACGCTCAGCTCCAGACGATTTTTCGCGGTAGCGTAGGCGGTAAAACCTCATATGCGCCTTCCTGCATTGTTCTACAGGGAGCACTCTTTGTCCGATGTAGAACTGGCCACACTGGCGACGTATGTCGTACACATTCTAACATTCATGGTGGTGTCTGAATGTTCTATATCGTGTCTCCCTACCACTTTCCCGCAACGACTCTCTGAGCGTGTTTTTTAGGGAATTGAGTAGTTTGAACCTGGGACCTGTTGCTGGTAAGGAGACGCCAGACCACACATGACATGTAGAATTCAGACTAGTGATGATATAACCAAATACTTAATGATTTCAGCGTCAGCGCCACTGCACTGCCTGTAAAAGAATCTTAATACTAACTAAATTTAGTGGAAGGGGTTCAAGGCTTTCCTATTTTTCGTTAGCTGGTAAAATAACGTCGAAAAAGCAGTTAAGTTTACCATTGGAAATTTTATTCTACTCACAAAACATTGTTTACAAATTGCACTATTGATAAAAGGAAGTGTTTTAATACAGGATGGTAAAAACCAACTGCGTTCAACAAAAATGTGAACGAATATTCCCTGAGTGGGTTTCCATGTACTACAATGGATCGAAGGATGACATATGCCATATCACATCTATAAGCTAGGTTTAAATTAAGTTTCACAAAAGAGGAAACTATCAAAAATGGTCTACAGTGACCCTCAATTATCTTTAATAACTTATCTAACTTGTCGTAAATTACAGTGGCTGATGTGGCTTCTCAATAACTATACAACAGAAAAATCATCGCGTTTCAGATTTTTACTTCAAGTGGCAAATGTGAACACCATGAGCTTTAATTGACGATCGACACTAGTATTACGCAAAAAGGAGGTGTAACAGATGAGACTTCTGCAGTTCTGAGTGAAGCCTTATGCGCTCAAAAATGCGGCATCGCGTGCGTTCATTACCTTGTCGGTGTTTAGGCAGCGGCGGGCAGCACAGCTCCGCTCACCTCGCCATCTCGGAAGCAACCCTCCTCTCTTATCTTCTCCTTACTACAATTTACCGAAGTTGGTTAAAAAAGCTATCTGGCTGTGTTTTCATCTGACCAATCAGGGTCTCAATGTTAACCTTAAGCTCCGCCTACAAAAATTCTGTCTATCCAATGAGAAACGCTATACTTTTCGTGGTGGGACAATGTTTTTAAAGTTTGCAACGTAACAGAGACACGGAAAAGTGTCACGCCAAAACCTGCAGCTGGTGTGGTCCTTTTAGCGTTATCGTAAGATCTATACTGTTCTTCTGGAGGGCTCTATCTTTTAACATGGGCTCGGGGGTGGTCCTAACGTAATAGAGACGCGAAAAAGTCTCACGCTAAAACTTGCGGGTGTTAGTCTTAGAGGTAGGCTGGCGACGTGGGTGTCCAGTCCGTCCCTTGTCGTAGGGGCTTCTAGCTTAACACAGTTCTGCTCTCTTCTTCTGTTCTCGTTTCTCCCCTCGGAACTGCGTCTGTCTCACGGTGGGGAGGTATGACATGCATTTAGGCATTCTTGTGTTAGTCTGTGGTGTTCCATTTGCTCACTCGTTACTCTTATTACTTTGATTACTCTTATTACTTTGATTACTCTTATTACTTTGATTACTCTTATTACTTTGATTACTCTTATTACTTTGATTACTCTTATTACTTTGATTACTCTTATTACTTTGATTACTCTTATTAGTTTGATTACTCTTATTAGTTTGATTACTCTTATTAGTTTGATTACTCTTATTAGTTTGATTACTCTTATTAGTTTGATTACTCTTATTAGTTTGATTACTCTTATTAGTTTGATTACTCTTATTAGTTTGATTACTCTTATTAGTTTGATTACTCTTATTAGTTTGATTACCCTTATTAGTTTGATTACCCTTATTAGTTTGATTACCCTTATTAGTTTGATTACCCTTATTAGTTTGATTACCCTTATTAGTTTGATTACCCTTATTAGTTTGATTACCCTTATTAGTTTGATTACCCTTATTAGTTTGATTACTCTTATTAGTTTGGTTAATTTAATGCCACGATTTATTCGGAGCTATGTGACGTACTACTGGATTTGCTTATCATGTCAGGGTTTTCATGGAAGGTGTTGGGTTTGCCTGACACCTTACAACACTGGGTATTCTGAGATCTACCGCATCTTCAACTGGTCTTCAACACACCGCCTTTCAACGAAGAGACTGAAGAAGCTCAGACTTCTTGTTTATTGCTCATTATATTCGATGTTGGGACGCACGGGGCCTTCCGGTAAATGTCGTTGTCCGGCAGCGCTGAGATGTTCGTATGGTAGTCAACGCTACATTGTTACCAGCAGAAAGAACCACAAGACTTGCGCAGTGCACGCAGCCCATTGCGCTCACTTCTGGTCATGGTGGGTGCTGGTACCTTTGCTTTCGTCAGAATATTAGTTTCACTCCGTCTTCTGTCTGCCGTTAGTAATGTCTCTTCAATATAACATATTCATTCCACTTTTCTGAGACTGTACGTTACTAATTATTTTGAGGCGAGTTTGCAATGAAGGGCATACCCACATTTTTTCATATGTTCTACTCACGTGATTGTCTTCTTTGGAGGGCGTATTTTTTCTTCTAGTAAGGACAAAATTAACTGATGAAAAGATTGTAAAAATCGGTGGATTCCCGAAATGCTAAATCAAGTAAAGTATCTGAAATTTTAGACGTTTGTATTCTGTAACATTACTCATTTTATGACGGCACAGTTTGGAGAAATGAAACAAGAGATACGAGGTGAGATTAAAGCGTAACGGGAATTATTATTTCAAGACTTCATGCATTCGATTTTCAAAATATTTTATTTTATGTTTTTGGTACACATGTTCCTGATTTATGTTTGCTTATTGAACTGTTTTGAATACTTTAAGTGCTGTCAGTCGATTTCGAGTGCTCAGCAAATTTTTACTTTCGGAACAGATGGATCAAAGAATCTGCATTAAATTTTGCTTGAAAAATGTAATACAATGCCGGCCTGAGTGGACGAGCGGTTCTAGGCGCTACAGTCTGGAACCGCGCGACCGCTACGGTCGCAGGATCGAATCCTGCCTCGGGCATGGCTGTGTGTGATGACCTTAGGTCAGTTAGGTTTAAGTAGTCCTAAGTTCTTGAGGACTGATGACTACAGCAGTAAAGTCCCATAGTGCTCAGAGCCATTTTTTTTGGTAACACAATGGAGCATCGCATTCGAAATGGTGACTGTGGCTTTTGACGAAACTGAGTGATATAAACGTTTCAAATAGGGTAGAGAAGACATTTAAGTAGACAACTGCCCTGGATGCCCTCGCACATAAATTACTGATGAGAATGTGAAAGAAGAAATGAAAATCGTACCACAAAATCGCCGAATCACCATCAGAGGCGTTACTGATGATGTCGACATATCCTTTGGCTCATGCCAAGCAATTTTTTCGAGTGTTTTGAACAAGAAGTGTGTAACAGAAAGCTTTGTTCCAAAATTGTTGAACCTCACCCAAAAACGGCGTCGCGTAGAAATCGCTCAGGAAAAGCTGAAAGACGTTGACAACAGTCCAGGACTTCTAAGGAAGGTTATAAGACGTGACGAAACGGGTTTATGCATACGACGTCGAAACAAAGGCCCAGCATGCCAAAGGAAACTGCCTGAAGAGCCCAGACGGAAAAAAAAGTTGCATAGTTCGCTCTCACGTGAAGGTTTTCCTCGCTGTTTTATTCCATTACAATGGGACAGTGCATCATGAGTTCCTGCCTTATGCTCGTATTGTCAATAAGGAAAACAAATGGCTCGAATGGCTCTGAGCACTATGCGATTTAACTTCTGAGGTCATCAGTCCCCAAGAACTAAGAACTACTTACACCTAACTAACCTAAGGACACCACACTCGTCCATGCCCGAAGCAGGATTCGAATCTGCGACCGTAGCGGTCGCGCGGCTCCAGACGGTAGCGCCTAGAACCGCTCGGCAACTCCAGCCGGCTAAGGAAAACAGTTATGTTGCCTGAGCCACTGTACTAGCCAGACATCGCGACTTTTCTGTTCTCGTGGCTGATGGGAACCATGTATGGGCGTTTTCCCGCCACCATTGATGAGATAGAAACGGAATCATTGAAGGAGCTCGAAATCATAAACAAAAGTAAGTTCCAGAAATGCTTTCATGATTAAAAAAAGCGCTGGCTCGAGTTCATTAGATCCAAACAAAGGCTCTATAAAAATAAAGATTGTTTTTTCTTGTACCATCTGTTACTTCTTGATCACAGCTCACACATCGGCCTTCTACAGTCTCACAAAACGATCCTTCATTTACACCCACATCACATCAAGTTTGCAGACAATGAAGGAGGACAGTGATACCACACAAAGCAAAGAGTTTACATCTTCGTTTGACACAATTGCTGAAACAGATTTGTAGAATTAACAGAACGGAAGGTACAAAATTCTGTGTAAAAAAAAAAATCGGTTTTATATATTTATGGAATACAAATATTTAGGGGTGAAATAGGTGATTTTTATGGACACAATTTTATGATTTTTTCGTTGCATAAACAAAGACGTCCATACCCACTGGTAACAAAGGATTCCTAACATATTATTACATTGAACGTTTCACTGGGGAACTTGAGAAGCTTAAGTTCGACACCACTTACTACTTCACAGAGAGAGATGTTCCAGGACGAATATGCGAAGTTACATATTTTCTCAAGTGCATAGGTGGCGCCAGTGTCTACACCCCTCTCACCCCCTCACCATCTTTGAATTATGGTCAGTGTTGATGTGTTGACGCGGTTTACAAATGTGTCTATCGTAGACTCTTTGGGCCCAGTAACTCAGTTCTTTGAAAGTGACGTGGTCGAGTTATTTAGGCACAGTCGTACGTCATCTTGTATTTCTGTAGAACGGCCAGTATTACGACCAGATGGACACGGTTGCGATGGGAAGCCCATTAGCTCGAGCTTTTCCAGATGTCTTTACCGAGAATTTAGATGACATTGCCTTAAACAAGGTCCCATTATAGCTTTGTTTTTTCTTCCGACACGTTGAAGACGCGATCACCATATGGTCCCACGAGCATAAGGATTCTGACGTCATTAGAACATATCAACAGCATTCGCAGTAACCTCTAGTTCACTATGGAGGTAAGCGGGTTGGAACTTTAATAGTGGCAACTATTTATTTACAGCTCGTGCAAAATCGATAGGTGTTTCAACGTTTTACGGACCTTCAAAGTAATCACCAGGATCAACATCGAGATTAACAGTCGGCATAATTTTATACGAATGTGCTAAGGCATTGATGTTAATTGATCTTGATAAAATTGTCTTGGTACCTGTACACACGGTCATATTGCAGCGCACTTATTCGAAGTCTGTCCATAATTTTTGTGCATGTGCTGCGGAAGATCAATGCATGTAACTAGGTTTAGTAGGAGCTTCTTGAACAGCGATTATCCTTTACTATTTTTCGCTGAAGAGAGTATTTGTGGCTACCCGTCCGACAAGGGTGTTGAACTACACAGCTCGACACCTTTTTCAATATCACTTTCAATTATTAAGCACGTACAGGGTGTTTCAAAAATGACCGGTATATTTGAAACGGCAATAAAAACTAAACGAGCAGCGATAGAAATACACCGTTTGTTGCAATATGCTTGGGACAACAGTACATTTTGAGGGGGACAAACTTTCGAAATTACAGTAGTTAGAATTTTCAACAACAGATGGCGCTGCAAGTGATGTGAAAGATATAGAAGACAACGCAGTCTGTGGGTGCGCCATTCTGTACGTCGTCTTTCTGTTGTAAGCGTGTGCTGTTCACAACGTGCAAGTGTGCTGTGGACAACATGGTTTATTCCTTAGAACAGAGGATTTTTCTGGTGTTGGAATTCCACCGCCTAGAACACAGTGTTGTTGCAACAAGGCAAAGTTTTCAACGGAGGTTTAATGTAACCAAAGGACCGAAAAGCGATACAATAAAGGATCTGTTTGAAAAATTTCAACAGACTTGGAACGTGACGGATGAACGTGCTGGAAAGGTAGGGTGGCCACGTACGTCAACCACAGAGGGCAACGCGCAGCTAGTGCAGCAGGTGATCCAACAGCGGCCTCGGGTTTCCGTTCGCAGTGTTGCAGCTGCGGTCCAAATGGCGCCAACGTCCACGTATCGTCTCATGCACCAGAGTTTACACCTCTATCCATACAAAATTCAAATGCGGCAACCCCTCAGCGCCGCTACCATTGCTGCACGAGAGATATTCGCTAACGATATAGTGCACAGGATTGATGGCGGCGATATGCATGTGGGCAGCATTTGGTTTACTGACGAAGCTTATTTTTACCTGGACGGCTTCGTCAATAAACAGAACTGGCGCATATGGGGAACCGAAAAGCCCCATGTTGCAGTCCCATCGTCCCTGCATCCTCAAAAAGTACTGGTCTGGGCCGCCATTTCTTCCAAAGGAATCATTGGCCCATTTTTCAGATCCGAAACGATTACTGCATCACGCTATCAGGACATTCTTCGTGAATTTGTGGCGGTACAAACTGCCTTAGACGACACTGCGAACACCTCGTGGTTTATGCAAGATGGTGCCCGGCCACATCGCACGGCCGACGTCTTTAATTTCCTGAATGAATATTTCGATGATCGTGTGATTGCTTTGGGCTATCCGAAACATACAGGAGACGGCGTGGATTGGCCTCCCTATTCGCCAGACATAAACCCCTGTGACTTCTTTCTGTGGGGACACTTGAAAGACCAGGTGTACCGCCACAATCCAGAAACAACTGAACAGCTGAAGCAGTTCATCTCATCTGCATGTGAAGCCATTCCGCCAGACACGTTGTCAAAGGTTTCGGGTAATTTCATTCAGAGACTACGCCATATTATTGCTACGCATGGTGGCTATGTGGAAAATATCGTACTATAGAGTTTCCCAGACCGCAGCGCCATCTGTTGTTGACAATTGTAACTACTGTAATTTCGAAAGTTTGTCCGCCTGAAAATGTACTGTTGTCCCAAGCATATTGCAACAAACGGTGTATTTCTATCACTGCTCGTTTAGTTTGTTTTGCCGTTTCAAATATACCGGTCATTTTTGAAACACCCTGTATCATCACCTTTGTCGGCACAGTGGAGCGTTACACCACCACACATTCCACTGACTCACCTTGCAGAAACGCCAATATTTCATCTGTCACTTCTTTCTCACTCCACGTAATTCCTGGTGTTCGTTTCTGAAGAAATGTCAACTGTTGTTATCTATGTAATGCAATGCTTGCTTTGTTCATCGTTGCCACTAACACTTTAGCACCGTTGCGAGTTGCTCGTCGACTAAGCAGTTAAACTATGCTCCGTATCCTCAAGCTGTGCTCCCCATTGAAGACCTCTAGTCCCCCCACCCCACCCCCTGTATTCATTAGCAGCTAATATTGTGGTGGCATGATGCAGGTATACAATGCGTGGGGCGTCGAATGCCGTGAACATCATTGGCCTGTCGCGGCCTTGCACTCAAGGGATTCGTTGTCTGCGAAGTTCCTCGCCCAGAGCGTCGCCCTTCGTGAACGAGAATATGCACCGTGTACTGTGCACTTGAACCTCGTTCTCTGAAAAAACTGGCCGCACGCAATCTGGGGCGCGGATACCCAGCCGTACGGTCAACAGCTGGCGAGGTAGGTATTCGCAAACAAGCGGCCAACGTGATTCAGCTGTCGCCAAAGTGGGTCAAAGGCGCGAGATTCAGAAAGATGGCGCCGCCGGGAATGCCAACCGGCCGCCAAGAATTTCCCCGTTATTGGCGCCCGGCGCCTCCCACGCGCGGCATCGACGCCGGTGGCGAGGTCGCGGGAAGGACGTCCGGCAGAAGCGCGAAGCTGCGGCCTTCTGCAAGGCCGACGCGACGCGACGCAGCGTGGGCACGGCGGGGTGGCGGCCTGCAAATAAAAATATTCCCCACGAATCTATGGCCTGTACCGTCGTCGACACACTTCTCAGGCGTATGGCATTACGGTCGAGGTTTTTCTAATTTTATTTTGAGATGTGGGATGCTGGCAGCTCACTGTTTTCGTTTTTACCATAATAAGCTATACTGAAAAACATTTTCGGCGATGAGTGTTCGGTAATTCTCACGTAAGTGAAAAAAAAAACACTTTCCCACTGTAATAATTCAAAGAAGTGGTGCATAGGCGTAGTCATATATCATGGCTTCAGATAACATCGCTCTTGTGCAACGCAGCTAGCTCTTTATTCGCACGAAGTAATGGCCGCTATCGACAGGGGATCTCAGGTTGCGGAGCTATGAGGTATCGTCTCAGTTGTGCGACTGGATTCGTGATTTCCTATCAGGAAGGTCGCAGTTCGTAGTAATAGACGGCAAATCATCGAGTAAAACTGAAGTGATATCAGGTGTTCCCCAGGGAAGCGTCCTGGGACCTCTGCTGCTCCTGATCTATATAAATGACCTGGGTGACAATCTGAGCAGTTCTCTTAGACTGTTCGCAGATGATGCTGTAATTTACCGTCTAGTAAGGTCATCCGAAGACCAGTATCAGCTGCAAAGCGATTTAGAAAAGATTGCTGTATGGTGTGGCAGGTGGCAGTTGACGCTAAATAACGAAAAGTGTGAAATGATCCACATGAGTTCCAAAAGAAATCCGTTGGAATTCGATTACTCGATAAATAGTACAATTCTCAAGGCTGTCAATTCAAATAAGTACCTGGGTGTTAAAATTACGAACAACTTCAGTTGGAAGGACCACATAGATAATATTGTGGGGAAGGCGAGCCAAAGGTTGCGTTTCATTGGCAGGACACTTAGAAGATGCAACAAGTCCACTAAGGAGACAGCTTACACTACACTCGTTCGTCCTCTGTTACAATATTGCTGCGCGGTGTGGGATCCTTACCAGGTGGGATTGACGGAGGATATCGAAAGGGTGCAAAAAAGGACAGCTCGTTTTGTATTATCGTGTTATAGGGGAGATAGTGTGGCAGATATGATACACGAGTTGGGATGGAAGTCATTACAGCATAGACGTTATTCGTCGCGGCGAGACCTTTTTACGAAATTTCAGTCACCAACTTTCTCTTCCGAATGCGAAAATTTTTTGTTGAGCCCAACCTACATAGGTAGGAATGATCATCAAAATAAAATACGAGAAATCAGAGCTCGAACAGAAAGGTTTAGGTGTTCGTTTTCCCCGCTCGCTGTTCGGGAGTGGAATAGTAGAGAGATAGTATGATTGTGGTTCGATGAACCCTCTGCCAAGTACTTAAATGTGAATTGCAGAGTAGTCATGTAGATGTAGATGTAGAACCAGAGACATTCACTTTTAATATAAAAAGAAACTATTAGCCTCGATTGCGGTAATGAAACCAACCTTTACCTAGGTTTCAGCCCAAATAATTGAGCCTTATTGAGAAGATATACCTCAATCTATAACTTGTCAAAGTTATGGTCGAGAAATAATACTAAAACAACATGAATAGGCGTAGTCATATATCAAAAATGCAGTTTTAGTTTTATTTAGAGACCATGCCCTCTTGGACAAATTATAGATTCAGGTAGAGGGTGGTCCATTGATAGTGATCGGGCCAAATATTACACAGAGGTGCAAGCCACTAGGGGCTGCCATATGTCCTCTGCTACAGTCAACACAAAACTGCTGTCGCATTTTATTTTAATACTGACTATCTGACGCTGTCAGGTATGACCGCAGCTGTCGTATTTTTTCGTACGTTATGCTGCAACATTTAATTTTAATTTTCACCGAAGGTGGTGTCCCTTGTGACACCGAAACCTAGATTACAAATTAATTGTTCGCGATTGAGGGCTGTGTTTTCAAAATTTTGTATTATACAACAGTCGCTGATTGACAGCCATGTTAAAAGAAAAAAAACCACATTCATATTTCTTCACGTACTACACGAATATGTAATAAAAATGGGGGTTCCTATTTAAAAAAAACGCAGTTGATATCCGTTTGACCTATGGCAGCGGGCCAACCGCAGCGCCATCTTGTTTCCCCTTCAAGCTACACAAGTTTCGTCCTTTGTAGTTTTTTCATTTGACGGTTATTTCGTGTGATATTTGGCCCGGTTACGATCAATGGGCCACCCTGTATATCTCCTCAAGAAATCTCAATTATCTGGGCTGAAACCTAGGTAAAGGTCGGTTCCGTTACCGCAATCGAGGTTCATAGTTCCTTATATATTAGATTATCACGATTTCTGACTGTGCTGCACTGTTGAAAGTAAAAAAAAAAAAATCTGTTTTGGCCAGAATTGAGATTTTACGAGGGCTGTTTGCAAAAGAAACTTCTGATCAGTTGCGAAATGGAAACCACAGTGAAAATCCGAGGAAGCTTTCCATAAATGTCTTGTACAGTGTCTTTTAGTAGGCACGTCGATCGCATCACGTCGCCCTTTCAGTTCTGAGCGCACAGTAACCACGTAAAGATGCCTAGAATATAGCGTTTCCCGACAAGTATGGGGGCCTAGTGAGAGATTTCGCTTGATGTCATGCTACCTCCCATAACCTAACTGCCATGCTTTGCCTTTTTCAAGACAGTTCTTGGCCGCATTCTATGGGGGTGAAGTTTCCGCAGCGTGTTCTATGGAAAGTGTCTGATCACACACCGTTCAGCCCGGACGCTCACATGAACCGCTAGCTATGAAGACAACATTTTGATTTAGACAATAAGCTGCAGACCAGCGTAGAGAATTGTCGGAAAGCACAGGCGGCTGCCTTCTATGAAGATGGCATTGGAAAGCTGGTACAACGCTACGGCAAATGTCCGAGTCGGAGCTATAGCTAACTGTTGCAAATAAAGCATTTTTGATTTTCACTGTTGTTTTAATTTCACGACAGATCGGATCTAACTTTATGAATAGCCCTCGTAAAAGAAAAACTACCATTGCATGTTCCGAAAGCTGGCCGGTGTGGCCGAGCGGTTCTAGGCGCTTCAGTCTGGAACCGCGCGATCGCTTCAGTCGCAGGTTTGAATCCTGCCTCGGGCATGGGTGTGGGTGATGTCCTTAGGTTGGTCAGGTTTAAGTAGTTCTATGTTCTAGGGGACTGATGACCTCAGCAGGTAAGTCCCATAGTGCTCAGAGCCATTTGAACC
Organism: Schistocerca gregaria; assembly: GCF_023897955.1. Taxonomy (NCBI): domain Eukaryota; kingdom Metazoa; phylum Arthropoda; class Insecta; order Orthoptera; family Acrididae; genus Schistocerca; species Schistocerca gregaria. Next base: position 132,169,700 of record NC_064929.1, read on the forward strand.
ATGTTCCGAAAACTGCTGTGTCATGTGGTCCAAATAAGAGACCTGTCCAAGGGACCAATTCAGAATAACATAGGGAGTAGACTTATCGACGCCGTATATTCGGGGCAAGAACAGTATTTTCAGGGCTTGCTTTGTCTTTGCACCATATAGTTGTCAGATTTTGGCATTGAAGTGCATCCAAGAAATTCGCTGCGGTTGATGTTACGCAAGATCTATTTTCAGACTTTGTGTTCTACCCAAAGGAGCTGTTTTGGTCTAACATTGAGTGCTCTTAATGAGGAGTTTACTATTTCAAAAAGTGGTTCAAATGGCTCTGAGCACTATGGGACTTAACAGCTGTGGTCATTCGTCATTCAATAAGTCCCAATTTCATTGACTTTTCCTGAGGAAAAAATTTATAAAATGCCCCTGCCAGTTAAATCTGAGAATTATAAATATGTCATCAGGTTTGCCAAGAACTTTGTGTCAGCCTCAGACCTGTAGTTCAGTAATAAGGTTGTAACAGAACTGTTACAGACGCTAGAGTGCGATGCGTAGAAACCTGAACATATTTAATGAGTCATGACATTTGAACCAATAATGGAACACATTTGTAATTCCGGGAGAGGATAATAAACAGTCGGAAGGTTAGATACATACGTACATACGTTCATACAAAATCCTCACGACAAATGTCGTCCATCAGCATTGATGAGCCACTGTACACGTTTCACCATACTCCACGTTCTGTAACGTGTATCCTCACCAATGTTGCTTATTTCGTATGTTATGGTATCACGGATTTCTGCAGTTGTCCATGGTCTACTCTTGTACAGTTTCGTAAAATCCTCGGTGGCATCCGCCCACATTTATTATTTTAAAAATGTGGCTTTACAGAAAGAACCTGTGAAATACTCCTAGGCACCTGCAGAAAGGCAACTCGCCTCCGAGGTGCGTCAAGCGGTTGCCTACCTACAGGCGTCCGTAATTCTGTTGCGCCGTGTAGCTTTACACTGATACCTGCCTATACCATTTCTCTCCTCTCCTGAACCGTTTCCACTGCAAATGCGCCACAATTTTTCAGATGGTTGAAACAACGCGACTGACTTCATAATTTTATCGTATTACTCCTTGCGAGATGTGTCCCTTATTTCAGGGTATTTATTCGGTTCTTCAATAAACAAGTCCACATCCAAACAGTCTGCACCCAGGGCAAGCTGATCGCAGCTGTTGCTAGCGCTGCAAAAACGTGTACACTGGGCAGTTCTACTACTTCAGGGGTTGGCGAGCACAATGCCGTAGTGTGCGTGGCTCCGCTGTATACAGGGTGTTACAAAAAGGTACTGCCAAACTTTCAGGAATTTGGTACCGGTGTTGTGTAGACAAGAACTTTCAAATGCACTCATAAATGAAAGTCAAGAGGGTTGAGGTCAGGAGAGCGTGGAGGCCACGGAATTGGTCCACCTCTACCAATCCATCGGTCACCGAATCTGTTGTTGAGAAGCGTACAAACACTTCGACTGAAATGTGCAGGAGCTCCATCGTGCACGAACCACATGTTGTGTCGTACTTGTAAAGGCACATGTTCTAGCAGCACAGGTAGAGTATCCCGTATGAAATCATGATAAAGTGCTCCATTGAGCATAGGTGGAAGAACATGGGGCCCAATCAAGACATCACCAACAATGCCCGTCCAAACGTTCACAGAAAATCTGTGATGACGTGATTGCACAATTGCGTGCGGATTCTCGTCAGCCCACACTTGTTGATTGTGAAAATTTACAATTTGATCACGTTGGAATGAAGCCTCATCGGTAAAGAGAACATTGGCACTGAAATGAGAATTGACACATTCTTGGATGAACCATTCGCAGAAGTGTACCCGATGAGGACAATCAGCTGCTGATAGTGCCTGCACAAGCTGTACATGGTACGGAAACAACTGGTTCTCCCGTAGAACTCTCCATACAGTGATGTGGTCAAAGTTACCTTGTACAGTAGCAACTTCTCTGCCGCTGGCATTAGGGTGATCGTCAACTACACGAGGAATTGCCTCGCCCATTGCAGGTGTCCTCGTCGTTCTAGGTCTTCCCCAGTCGCGAGTCATAGGCTGGAATGTTCCGTGCTCCCTAAGACGCCGATCAATTGCTTCAAACGTCTTCCTGTCTGGAAACCTTCGTTCTGGAAATTTGTTTCGATACAAACGTACCGCGCCACGGCTATTGCACCGTGCTAATCCATACATCAAATGGGCATCTGCCAACTCCGCATTTGTAAACATTGCACTGACTGCAAAACCACGTTCGTGATGAACACTAACCTGTTGATGCTACGTACTGATGTGCTTGATGCTAGTACTGTAGAGCAATGAGTCGCATGTCAACACAAGCACCGAAGTCAACGTTACCTTCCCTCTATTGGGCCAACTGGCGGTGAATCGAGGAAGTACAGTACATACTGACGAAACTAAAATGAGCTCTAACATGGAAATTAAGCGTTTCCGGGCAGATGTCCACATAATACCTTTTCTTCATTTGTGTGTGAGGAATGTTTCCTGAAAGTTTGGCCGTACCTTCTTGTAACACCCTGTATATGACAAATTGAAAAATATGGAAATTTTCCGTGCAATAACAATTTGAAGTCGAATTTTTTTGTATCTGCCACCGTTTTTTCACAAATAACGTTCTCATGGCGTGATTTTTCTTTTCCCGGATTTTTTATACCAAACGTAAACTTCATTACTCATCTACCTCTTTAGAATGCTACCGCTCGTTTCGTCTGTTTAAATTTATTTATTACCAAAAACACAGTTTCTATTAGTCGAACCTTATATACCGACCACTCATTAAAAAACGATACATAGCCTGCTAAATCAGCTATGATTGCTCGATGCAGCTCTACTAGCCGCATCCGTAGACACTTTGTTTATATTAATCGGCCAAAGCATTGCCGAGATATTAGCTTTTAAACTTTCATAAATTTACGATTTTTAATACTACAATAACTTTTATACTATGATACACTTTTGTGGCGCGTCTAGATAATTTGGCTTTACATATTTTTCTGCCATGCCGGCCGGTGTGGCCGTGCGGTTCTAGGCACTTCAGTCTGGTACCGCGTGACCGCTACGGTCGCAGGTTCGAGTCCTGCATAGGGCATGGATATGTGTGATGTCCTTAGGTTAGTTAGGTTTAAGTACTGCTATGTTCTAGGACTGATGACCACAGATGTTAAGTCTCTTAGTGCTCAGAGCCATTTGAACCATTTTTTTTTCTTGTCAATGAGTAGCAACTCAACCACCGTGTCACTCTTAGTTTTGTTTTTACCATCTTTTCTCTGGCGCATAAATTTCTCCAAGCGCGCAAACACGGCCATATGCGCCCCTGCCTAGCGTCCGTTCGTGTTTTTCCAAGGCCGCGTAGACTCTAGCCACTCGCCGCGGCCCCGTAGCAACCGGCGGCCACGTGCTCTGCGGCGGGAATCTGCCGCTATGAACTCACCCCACAGCTTGTACGCTCACATGTTCCTTTGTGGCTGCACACGCCATCTACGACGGCTACTCATAAAGTACTAACATCTTGGAAAAAATAAACATTCCGCTACGGAATTATAGAACCAGTTTTGCGAAACCCCGTAATTCCCACCACTTGCGAGCCTTAACTTCGAAATTATTATCAAAGGTACATAAAATCTTCCGTTCTAGTGGTGCAAAAACGTGGCGCCCTGCGACGTCATCTTCAGGATGGATGCCGCTTCAAACAGCAAGGCGTTGACACACGTGAAGGAAAAGACTACAGCTCACAAGTTTGTGTGATGCCTATGGTGGGTTAACGATGTCACAGTGACACTAAATTTCACCACAATTCCGCCCAGTGCCACAGTGGATGTGTCAAAGGATGTGAAGGTTGTCACAACCCCTCTTATCCACATATCACCTCTTCTGCGATGGAGGTCAGAACCGTGACACCCAGGATTGAAATAGCGCGGTTTTATTATGAGTGGCCGACGGAAACATTTCAGACGCCCTACGACTCAGAATCGGCACGAGAAGGCTCCAAGGGGTGGCATAATGGCTGTCAATGAAACCATCCCTCCCTCTGGGGCGTTGATTTTCGCAGCGACAGTTCGCAGCATGATGAGCAACAGTACGACGTCCTTGACAACCTTGGACACCGCTGGCACACTCTGACGTTTCAGCCCTCTATATTACGGGGCTGTATCCACATTGAACGTGGTCGCAATCGTTTGAAACTCAGTGCGACTGCAGTTTTGGCTGGCGTGTACAGGTTGGATCCACTAGAGACTGTTCAAAAGATTCATCAGAGTTTGTACGTGATCAGAAGCAGCAAAGGGCACTTACGCTTTTCCAGCCCTCCTGTCTCTGCTATCCCGCTCCTGTGGCGTGATCATGCGGGGGTGCGAGGTTAATATGCGCAACGGGGAAGTGTGAGTCGTTTTAAGACCCCCCCCCCCCCCAGTTCGGCAAAACCCTTGGTGCCACACACACACACACACACACACACACACACACACACACACACACACACACACACACACACACACACACACACACACACATTTACCTCTCTTGAGCACCTTGAAATTGTACCTGCACAAACAGAACTCGTGCCGAGAGTACTAGGCGCCTGCAGGCAGGCTACACTGCTGCTCTTTCGTCGCTCGACTACTGCTCTTGCGCCTGATAGCAGGCCACCCGGATTCAGTGTGTGTCGAAGGGTATGCCGATCTGCATGTGTCTAGGACGTCATCACGGATTTGTGTGCACGGACACATTTTTAAGGTGCTCAAGAAGGGCGAGTGTGTAACACTCAGGGTTTTACAGAACTGGAGGGACTTAGGACACTTAGGCATTTAATTCACGCGTGTGTCAATGTCCCCCCCCCCCCCCCCCCCCTGTAACCATCCCAGAGGATGACACAAAATAGGATTGCTGAAAGACCATAAGCACCCTTAACTGCTACAGATGATACACAAATTTGTTTGAACGGTGCCTGGTGGTTCCAACTGTACACAGGCCCAGAAATTGCCATGCTATGCTACAAACTGATGTGTGCAACCACAGTGTGTCCTCAGAGAAGAGTTGAAACGTCAGAGCGTGTAAGCAGTGCCAAAGGTTCTGAAGAACACCTTCCTATTGCTCGTTTCCAACTGGAAATTGTGTGGGAAGCACCGTCCCAGGGAAAGGAGTGTTTCATTGAGGTTCTTTACGCAATTCCCTTCGGTCTTTTCACGCAGATTCTCAGTGGTGGTGCGCCTGAAATGTTTTCCTCGGCCACTCATTGGAAAACCGCGAGATTTCAACGTTGGTTCAGAAATGGTTCAAATGGCTCTGAGCACTATGGGACTTAAAATCGATGGTCATCAGTCTCCTAGAACTTAGAACTACCTAAACCTAACTAACCTAAGGACATCACACAACACACAGCCATCACGGGGCAGAGAAAATCCCTGACCCCGCCGGGAATCAAACCCGGGAACCCGGGCGTGGGAAGCGAGAACGCTACCGCACGACCACGGAATGCGGGCTTTCAACGTTGTGCGCCGCGGTTCTAACCTCCTCCTCAGACGCGTTAAAAGAAGGGGTAAGATGGAGTGTGACGACCTTTCGACTGTGCGACACATCTATGGTGGCATTCGCAGAATCACATGTATGGCGGCATTGGGCAGAATTAGGATGAAATCTGGTGCCAATGGGACGTCGTTAAGCCACATAAACTTTCAGAGCCCTGGCCTTATTTTCGCATGTGTCGACACATAGCTGTCGGAAGCATCGTAGAAGGTGCCACTCTTGCGTCAGTACAGAGGAACGTATAGGCGTCTTTGAGCCAAATTGTCTTGCGTGGCTATGGGTGGATTTTGTGGGGTTTCGATAATGTGATGTTTTAATTCTGTTGTATAGTGTAGAAACGTAATTAATCTTTGGCTGGGTACACGTCCATCTCTGCGTCCTGGCACTCACTGGTACGCTCGTGCCTTAGTACAGCAGCACGCCACTAGAGCAGCCAAAACAAAATGGCACCACGCAGTGACAAAGTAGAGATTATTAATACCCCACGTGGTGTACAATAGGTGCATTACACCACAGTCTATTTCGGTTTAGTATGGTACAAAATAGCGGTAGGTAATCATTTTTGTGGTAAGGCAGTTTCCCCATCCACGATACTCCAGAGCATTCCAATGTAGCAGTTTCATTCAAGTGCGAATTCTTTCTCCTCTCCTGGAGGACACCCAAGAATTGCGAAACAGGCATCCAGATGAGCGCGAAAAATAGGCGGTAATAGGTGCTTCACGAAAGGCAGATATAGATAGCCTCGCAGCCAGCAAAACAAAAGATTATGTACTGCCGACGGGGAAGGTCGGACGGAGCGGAAAAATGATATCAGAGGGCGCGTTGGCGACTTAAGTGCGACCACATGTTGGCGTGTGCAGCTGTTTACCTTGCGCCACCCGACTCAGGAATGTACCAGATCTTACTGTGGGGCAAAAGCGCGCTTCTGCCGCTCGTGCTTGGCCTAGCGTCCTTCCAATGTTGCAATGCTTGACAACTACTAACGAACAGTGACACTGTTGGACAGAAATAATCGCAGGTAATCGTGAACGACATGAAACATAGTACATAGGTAATAGGGGTGAAGTGGTATATGTATAACAAAAACTGGTAGAGACTTCACCACATGGGAATTCAGTATAGCAGACATACCTAACGTTCATGCTCGGCACAGGTCAGACCCCCAACATAAAGGTCGACGTATGATTCCCAATGAGGAATGTGCTCTCCCTGGACACTAATGCCCATCTTACTCTTGTTACTCATGCTGGCTTCAAAGCTGTTGAGGAGGGGTGGCGAAGGGGGATATATTGTCCCACTCTTCTCTCAAGTTAGTCTTTGGTTTTTTCTCTGTTTCTGGAAGGGTTGTTAGTTGAAAAACACATCTGCCAAGCTCATTCCGGGCATACACAATAGGGTTTAGGTCAATGGAAAACGCAGACCATTCCACACGTTCAATGTCTTCGCTTCCCAGTGTGTCCGACACCTCAGTGGACTAGCGTAGGCGGGCACTGTTCTCCATTAACAGGAAGTAGGGACGCATCGCATCCCTGAACTGACGGAATGTCCAGAATAACCCCCCTGCAATACCGCTGTGCTCTAACGGTACCTCCCGCAAAGAGCCATTGTTCAGAATGCCCATACCACAGCGCCTAGGCCATATCGATGACGTTCGTGAACATTGTGGGGCGCGTAACATGTGCTTTTCCCTCTTTGCACAACTTGATGGCCAAAATCTCTTGTCGCACTGAAGCGGGATTCGTCGGAGAACAGTCTCTTCTTTAGTCGATGGCTGAAGCTAATAAAACCAACTTATAGTTTTGCGTCTTAAACCATTAAGGTTTCACATCGTTAGCACCAAAATTTTAATGCATTAACTGATTTATAAGGTTATTAGACGTTTGAAGTAGTTTTAGGTGGCAGTTGATCCTTTAAAGAATCCTTATGGAGGGGGGGGGGGGGGGGGGGGGAAGAGATGTTTACTGGTGTTAGCTATTCAAAGAAGTTTCGGGCTTGCTGTCTGTCGTCATTCAGTTCACTCCACTGGAAGACACTCAAGATACTCGTATTTCCATTGGGCAGCTGCGAGTCGCCCTGAGGCGAGCCATCGAATACTGGCGACGTCTTTCCCCGTCCTGCAATCTGCAGAGTGGTTATAGTTAAACTTCCGCTGCTTCAGCCATTGTAGACGGAAAACTGTTTACCATCAGGGTACGCATCTCCCTTGCTTAGGATGTGCAGACTATGCGCTGCAGGATTTGCGTTGTTAGTGCCGTGCCTTGACATGAGGAGCCGGTACTGGTACGACGACGTGGGCTTGAAAGAAAAGCATCAGTATGCATTACAATCAGCATGGGTCTGGACAAGATGAGCAGTGAGCCTGTGTTGGGAGGCCAGACGGTATCGTTTAGTTGGCATGGTTGCGACTGTTTGTCTTCATCTCGTCTTGACTGGGGCCACTCGTTTCGCAAGCGTTGCCTCTCCACTAGCGGCAGCAGCGGCGGTTATTGATATATAGTAACTGTTGCCCTGTCTATGGAGCGAAGTCGCGTTTTTTGTGTGCCATGGGAGTGAGGCAGTTCGATTTGGGACTCAGGAGGAGCTAGGTCCGCGCATTGCCAGAACACGCCGGGACCGCTGGCGGCACGCACGAACTGCCTGATGGAAGGGCTGTGGTCACGAGGGTCCTACACCGGGTCCAGCAAGCTTTAAGATGAGTGCACTTAAACTCAAGTGGAGAAACCTCCACCATTGTGACATCTCGCGATTCTCCAGTGGCTTGGGTCGTGTTGCTGCTTGTAGTGTCACAGAGGCGAAGAGCAGCGAGTGGAGTGCTTGGGGAAGGCGGATCTGATTAGCTTTCCCAGACTTCTTATTACTATTTACAGCGTTCAGCTTGTTACAATTTGTTAAGTTAAACCAGCGATATTTTTCCTGCCTGCTGGCCGCTAACGCCCCAGTTACCTGCCCTGGGTTTCGTGTATGTAACGGCAGAGTACGTTTCCTCGCCTTGCCGCTGCTGTCCGGTAAGGCGTGTAGTCTTTTTTGAAACCATCTGCGGCCCCTTGGATCTTGTAAGAGACGTGCGCTCTAACGGGAGGTCTGATGGCCAGTAGTTCTGTGTAACGCTCCTTCATCCCGCGCCTTCTGCTTCAGTACCCTTTAGGGAACTTCCGTACTGAGCCTTGTGTTTTATTACTGTATTATTTATTACAATACCTTGAAATGCCTACGTTAAGGGATATATATGTCTAATTAATAGTTCAGGTCGCCTTCTGAAATAAATCTAGCAGTGTGGTGTTCAGTGGATGTTAAGGGTTGTGTTACAAAGTTTACTATCATCTTATTTCACCCCTTTTGAGATCAGTCCCTTGTTTTCTTTATTAACCTTTGCTATTAGCAGTAGTTTTTACATTATGACGTGGTACTTTCCCAGAAAACTTTTATGTCGGTTGGTACTTGTATTTTAGCAGTAAGCATTAAAACTTATTTACTGCCATTTCTGGCGTCCGGTGCCGTCTGCTGTTTTTGTGGCGACTTGCCTTATACTTCAATGCCTATTATTTGTAAGTTGCAATGAGTTTTAAACAATCTAAATTTATTGCCATTCCTGGCGTGTAAGGCCTTCTGCCCATATCACAGTGGGTTGCTTTTAAAACATTATCTGTTGTATCTGTATTTAATGGTGATTTGCTAAATTATAACTCACTGAAAACACTTATTTACACAGTTGTTTATTCCTTCATTAATAACGTGTGGCATTTTTATTTATTGTTGAGTCTGGAATTACTGGCGTAAAATAAATTGTGTGTAACTATTATAGACAGCCAATAGTAATTGATTACGGTCCCGTCCACAATCGTAACCGAATCCTGCCTTCCCTTGACTACCAGGTTTCAAGGAGGGCTTTAGTCCTATACCTGTTTTCAAAACAATAACAGCGCTAGTGTTGCTGCTCTTTGCAAATACCTACACATTAAAGGTATACTTAGAGATCCCCTTTCTGCACCAGAGTTGACCACCACCATTAGGGAGTTCTAATTACGTAGTGTTTTCGGGACTAGTCTTTGGAGAAAGGCCAACGGCCAATTGTGTCACAAACTGTCGAAGAAGATGCTGTCGCCATGGCTGAAAATCCTGGACGCAACGTGCGACCTTCAAGCAGCGCACGAGCTGTGTCCCGGCAGCTGAGCATTCCACGCTCCACCGTGCGAAAAGTGATCAAATGTTCAGATGTGTGTGAAATCTTATGGAACTTGACTGCTAAGATCATCAGTCCCTAAGCTTACTCACTGCTTAACCGAAATTATCCTAAGGACAAACACACACACCCATGCCCGAGGGAGGACTCGAACCTCCTAAAAGTGCTGTGAACGATTGTGAAATGGCATGTCTACTGCTGTTTCAGGCTGTCGAGGATGCAGGTGGTCCTCACATTGAGCACAGATTCCGGCCTGGAATGTAAACATTAACAAATGTGGAAATAAATGTGTTTGTTTCGATGTCTATACATTATTGTTCTTCCACATGTCCCACCAAGTTTCGTGGTCATTCGTTTTTCACTGTGGCAACCACAAGTAACGATAGTCTATGTGTAACGACTCTGTATAAATGGGTTAGACGTCTTCCGTGCGTGCGCCAAGGTCATGGTGTCAGACGGACGGACCCATTGGATATCGCCCTCGCTGTTGGAACTCCGGAACCAGTCGGCCTCGGTAGCAACGTGGTGAGCACGGTCAGTGCACCGGATTGCCAAGCAAAGAGGCGCTGGTTCGACTCCCGGTGGGTCGGAGATTTTTTTCGCTCGGAGACTGGGAGTTGTGTTGGTTTATGTTCGTATCGACATTACACTGTTGGGCTGGCTAAAAGGGCATCTATCGAAATACTCAGAGATGCCGCTCACCGTAGCCATTGGGCATACTATGTCGTGAAGGCGATAGGCTTCCTTGCATTACCCAACTGATACCCTCTTATCACAGTTCATCGAATTCTCCGCCACGCGCATTTCCACGCATTTCTTTTAATGGCGTCCCATGAAGATGCTGTTCTGGCGTCCTCCATCGAATGCCCGATGCGAGGCAGGAGCTTTTAACACGCTTCCCGGAGCTTACCTACCGAAACGGCCGTTTGGGGTCCCTCGAAACCGCCGCCTGCCGCTATATCTGCTGCCGCACTCGCCGGGTGCCAGCGAAATATTTTCGGATTCCTCTTGATGTCCCCGCGTCGGAACTGTGCCAGGCACAGAGGAACAGGGCCCTTGTGCAGTCGCGAGAACGCCGACCGCCGTCACACGTCCACTATCGCTATCAAGTGTCGCACAATCGGAACTTCAGCGGCAAACGATGCCGCTTGTTCAGCAAAAAGTGGAAAGGTGGAAGCCACTCGGTTTCAAATGTTAATGAGGATTGGGGATTTAAAAATCCGTCAGCTGTAGATAGGACCACAAGGAAAATTTGTACCGGACAGAGATACGAACCCGGACTTCCCGCTTCTAGCCATCGGTAGCCTTACCGTTTCCTTTGCGTGCACGGATCAGACAGATACAAACCTCCATGTGACGTCAACCATGCGTCTACAACATGAACTCGTACATCCATTGTGTATGTTACCGTACTGGTGACACATTTCGATTCAAAGTCGCTTGCCCGGTGTAGAAGGATAAATACGACATTTCAGTGCCTGTGTTATTCCAAATTACGATTCAATGTTTCTTTGGGCATGGAAGCGTGTCCAAAGGAACTATGCATCGTAATTTAGAATAACGCAGGCTCTGCAATATCGTATTTAAATCGTAGCGGTTTGAGTTCGACCAACAGCTTCAGCTTCAGCTTCGGAGCTGTAGTACAGCACATCAACACGTGGTGACGTTCCGTCTTTTGTTTGTTGTGCTCTCTCTCATATATATAAGTTTAATCCAGCAACTGACGACCTCTACAGCGACAACTGCAGGTATTAGATTGGTGCATAATTTTGTAGCCTTTTTCCATAAAATAAACACAACAGCTACACATAACACAGACTTTAGTCATCAATAACATATCCTCCTGCACTTTTTACAAGACTCTGCCAGCACTTGCGGAACTTCTCGATTTCGGGATTGTAGAGACCACGTGCTTTTGAGACGGAGAGCCATATTCTGAGTGCAAGTTCTTTGAAGTTTGTTTGATACAGAACGGAAAAGGTGAAAATCTGAGGGTGCAAGATCAGGCGAATGGCGTGAGCGCGGAAAGAATTAACAACCAGACTCCTGAACAGTGTCTAACAGAATGGGGGCGTGCGTCATCGTGGAGATGCGTCACTTCATACAGTCTTCCTGGTCGTTGTTCTTGGAATGCGTCTGCAGGACATCTACATCTACATGACTACTCTGCAATTCACATTTAAGTACTTGGCAGAGGGTTCATCCAACCACAATCATACTATTTCTCTACCATTCCACTCCCGAACAGCGCGCGAGAATAAAAAACACCTAAACCTTTCTGTTCGAGCTCTGATTTCTCTTATTTTATTTTGATGATCATTCCTACCTATGTAGGTTGGGCTCAACAAAATATTTTCGCATTCGGAAGAGAAAGTTGGTGACTGAAATTTCGTAAATAGATCTCGCCGCGACGAAAAACGTCTTTGCTTTAATGACTTCCATCCCAACTCGCGTATCATATCTGCCACACTCTCTCCCCTATTGCGTGATAATACAAAACGAGCTGCCCTTTTTTGCACCCTTTCGATGTCCTCAGTCAATCCCACCTGGAAAGAACCAATCACCGCGAAGCAATATTCTAACAGAGGACGAACGAGTGTAGTGTAAGCTGTCTCTTTAGTGGACTTATTGCATCTTCTAAGTGTCCTGCCAATGAAACGCAACCTTTGGCTCGCCTTCCCGACAATATTATCTATGTGGTCCTTCCAACTGAAGTTGTTCGTAATTTTAACACCCAGGTACTTATTTGAATTGACAGCCTTGAGAATTGTACTATTTATCGAGTAATCGAATTCCAACGGATTTCTTTTGGAACTCATGTGGATCATTTCACACTTTTCGTTATTTAGCGTCAACTGCCACCTGCCACCTGCCACACCATACAGCAATCTTTTCTAAATCGCTTTGCAGCTGATACTGGTCTTCGGATGACCTTACTAGACGGTAAATTACAGCATCATCTGCGAACAATCTAAGAGAACTGCTCAGATTGTCACCCAGGTCATTTAGATAGATCAGGAACAGCAGAGGTCCCAGGACGCTTCCCTGGGGAACACCTGATATCACTTCAGTTTTAGTCGATGATTTGCCGTCTATTACTACGAACTGCGACCTTCCTGACAGGAAATCACGAATCCAGTCGCACAACTGAGACGATACCTCATAGCTCCGCAGCTTGATTAGAAGTCGCTTGTGAGGAACGGTGTCAAAAGCTTTCCGGAAATCTAGAAATACGGAATCAATCTGAAATCCCCTGTCGATAGCTGCCATTACTTCGTGCGAGGACTTCGATTGCTGACGTAAATGTCAACAGTGATGGTCACACCTCGCGGAAGCAATTCGTATCTGTTACACATGATGCGTAACAGTATCTTTTGTGAATGCGCGCAGGTCTTTATACGGGACGTAGCTGCTTTGTTTTGGCTCAACCATTCCTTTCTTTTCCTTATGTTTGCATAAAGATATTATTTCTCGTCACCAGTAACGAAATAGGATAAGTTCGGGGCCACAGCACACAGTGTAAGTGTGCTGCTATTATCTGTATATTTCCCTACCCAGACAGTCGTCCGTAGCACTGTCTGGTGTTATTTTCGCATTGACACGAGTATCACAGCACCTAGCCCGACCGGCAGTTTCGAAATGTTTTTATGAATTTTTTCTTTTTTATGTGTGTTGTGGCGTGTGAAAATTCCTTGCTATTTCCAGTGCGACACCTGTGGATGGGCTTATGAGGGTTCGAAACCGGTCGTGATAACAAAAGAACTTCCCAGCTGAAGCGGTATTTTCAACCTCTGGCACTATGTAATGCATGGTCTCCCTATGGTACCTGATATCAGGACTTCTTCCTTTTCCATTGGAAAACAGAGCACGGAAATAATTACTGGTTAATCCTTCTAAGCACACTGTAATTAGTGTAATACTGCCTTCACGTTCTCTATGGGAGCGATATGTATGAAGATCAAACAGTGAGACAGGGATTTTTCGGGACAGTTATCTGCGGGTTGAAGTTTCTCACCATTTGCGTGACGCTCTCCCATTGGTCAACCAAACCTGTGGCCATTCGTGTCACCCTTTTCTGTGCACGTTCAGTAGCCCCGGTAGTCGTATTTGCTGTGGGTTGCACACTCATATGCACTATTGTAGGTTGGGTCTCTCAAGTATTGTTAGCAGTCTCCTTTGTAGAAAAGTTAAATTTTCTCAGTATCCTAGCAGTGAACCAAAGTCTTCCACCTGCTTTACCTTTTATCAATAATGCATGCTGTTGAAATGGGTAACTGTTCGTTTAAAGGCTAACTAGCGGAGAAACCAGGCATCATTGCTCAGGTTTTCATTTGTAGCTCTTCTTCCACGCCTGTAGCGGGGGGTGTCTGGCCTTGTGCTTAATGTGTTTGAAGTCACATCCACTGAACTACGTGTCGTACAGGCACGTTCAGTGGTACGTGTGCATACCGTGTCAAAAATTTGTTTACCAATACAGTCACTAGTAAACAAGAAATACATTTTAACCTCACACCTCATGCGCTAATTGAACTGCACGAACAGTGGAAAAGTAGTGAGCGATAAACACATTTCATTACATCATTGTGTACGGGTTGTTACCGAGAAAATATTTCGTAGAACTTTGAAATCATGTATAAAGTTCCCATAATGAGGAAGGTAGGAGACGGATACTGGCAGAAGTAAAGCTGTGAGTACCGGGCGTGAGTCGTGCTTGGGTAGCTCAGACGCTAGAGCACTTGCCCGCGAAAGGCAAAGGTCTCGAGTTCGAGTCTCGGTCGGGCACACAGTTTTAATCTGCCAGGAAGTTTCAAGTTTCATGTATAAAGTTCGTTGCAAGTGGCTAAGTGCTCTCATTCTCAAATACAGGATGAACGAAGTCTGCGAATTCACTTGTCGCAGGCTACGTGTCTTCTTCACACCCATCACGGCGACTGTCAAGTGACAGTAAGATATAAGTGTACCAAGTTTGGCTCAAACCGGTTGAGTGGTTTAGGAGTGGATGTCGAACATACATACACAAATACATTTTTACAGTATGTGTAGATGTTGAAGAAAATAAAGTGGCAGCCACTTTTGAAGGCGGTTTATTTCAAACACGATCCGTTTCTGGCTCATGCCGATCTCTGGTGATTACATTCAGTTTCGTTGTAATAGATTCACTGTCGGAGTGCAGTGTGGCGAATTATATGAAGTTGGCTAAAGAGATGTACGGTTAGGTGCAAACATTGAAAATGGAAAAGTAACAAAGCTAGAATGTATTAAGACACCGAAATTCCAAATGGTAACTGTATATTTGACTCGTACTCATTTTAAACACCATGTTTCTGTATTGATATCTGATGCTTCAAACGGTTCCACTGGAGTCAAACATGCGTTAACAATTTCGAAACTCGATCTGTAAGTACCTTAATATATTCAACGTATCCGTACGTCTCTCTGGCCAACATCACATAATTTGGCTTTTGTGTCAAACATTCAGGGTATAAAGACGAAACAGAATGTAATCACCTGAGAATGTGCATAAGATCGAAACTGATTTTTTAAAAAATAAACCACCTTTAAAAGTGACTGGTGACGGATTTTCTTCAAAATTATCCTTAAAATGATGTCTCACTATAGATAAAATTGGTTTATTTGGCTCATTAATAGATGACTGGATTAACCAGCTAACTTGGGGTAATCAGTGAGTTAAGAATATATGTCATAATAGAATTTAATCGGGCTTTCGTAACAGCCTTATTTGAGCACCTTACTTACATAACAATTTTTGATAGCGACTGCTGTAGTTCAGATAGTGTGTAGCTAAATGTTGACAGTATGTAAATAGAAAAGTGTTAGTTGGTTTCACAGGGCAAGCGGTGGACCTGCTATGCAGACAGACGTCATTTTTTGAAAAAATGTGCCTCTGTCTCTTCCAAGAAAAACAAAGCTGAGCTAAGCGAGCGCCGGTACCAGCAGTTATTCCTAGAAGGCTTGACAATCTGCTGTCCTCACGTTGAACAGGCGCCGCTCCACAGAAAAGCAGTCAGCGAAATTCTGGGAACAACTTCAGAGCTCAGAGACAGTCTGACGCCTGTCACGGCAACCATTTGTCTGACCGCTCCTCAGGGGTGTTCGTCGAGGTACACACCGCTGGTATCACACACAGACGTCTCAACGCGTAAGCCCAGCACATGCTGCTGGAACACTTGCGCAGTTTGCATTTAGGCACTACGTCTGTAGCCGCCGTGTTTCGAATAGGCCTCTAGCCTGACGGTGTGCTCGATCCATTGTGTAGACTGGTTCTGTACTCGGCCTGTTCTATCGTTTGTGTCGAGCATCCACACTTGAGATAGTTTGTGCTTCGTGGTTGAACACATCGTATTACGAGCCCTCCCGAGAACGCCACGCGCAGCCGAGAGCCCAAGGGCAGCCGCGAAAGGACGGAAACGAAGGGTGAGTCGAGAGTAGCTAACGAATATGAAACCAGGTGACAGATACCGGATCTTTTGATGAGGAACAAACCTCTGCTCTATCCGTAATTTGAATAACAATGTAAGTACGTAAAACTGCAAATTCGTCACATGTTTTGAAATTGTTGTTTACTATACCATGAACCATTTTTCAAACCTTTTCAGGCCATCCTCTGATAGCTTTCCGTATGTTAGATATCAAGCAATTTATTATTATTATTATTATTATTATTATTATTATTATTATTATTATTATCATCATCCATCAGTCTGTTCTTCCATTGAGAGGCCACTTGGCACCACATCGCACACTTCTAAGCAATAGGTATGCACGTAAACTGTGATAACGAAACTTTGCCAGCATCTAGCATGTGCCATACAACTTTTACACAAAGATTCGTGTCAAGATAAAAAATGGTTCAAATGGCTCTGAGCACTATGGGACTTAACTTCAGAGGTCACCAGTCCCCTAGAACTTAGAATTACTTAAACCTAACTAGCCTAAGGACATCACACACATCCATGCCCGAGGCAGGATTCGAACCTGCGACCGTAGCGGTCGCGCTGTTCCGGACTGTAGCGGCTAGAACCGCTCGGCCACTCCGGCCGGCTCGCGTTACGATCTTTACAACAAATAACGGCTGTCTAGCACAAGCTGGATGCTGGCAAAGTTTCGTTATCAAAGTGCATATGCCTACCTATTGTGTAAAAATGTGTGATGAGGTGCCAAGTGCCCATCGCAGCAGAAGGCTACAGATGAATACTAACAAATAAACAAACAAACAAAACATAAGCCGTCCGTACTGTCGCAAGCCAGCACGCAGCATTATGTTTGAAACAGACAGGTAACTTTCGGAAAGCCATCATAAAATGAGCCTGAAAAGTTCGAAAACCGATTCATGCAATAGTAAATAACTATTTAAAAAAAAGTGGCGTTGCGGCCCTACGCAGTTACATTGAACGTAGTCACGGGTTCTAAAACATCTGTAATGGATAAGCTTAATTTGAGTTACAGTTTCATTTCGGAGTATCTAAAGATTCAGCCGCTAAGTAAAGCGTTTAAATAATTGTAGAAAAGACGACCTGGCAAAAATAATTCCCTGCATACAGAGGAACAGAAATCTGTAAACAGATGTTGGCTGCCGTCATTTTGACGGAAATTAATACATTGTTCACTATGGCGGCGACCGCTTAAATGATCCAACTTCAAGCCGAGCTTCCTGGTCTTGAGGCGCGCGCGAACACAGAAAGGCTGGCCGTTCTAATGGCCGAGGCTGCGCCAGCTTAGGAAACCTTTGGTGCAAAAAAGAAGCGACGAGTTGTATGACCCAGCAGGGGACAGCTAGCCGCTTGACCACCCAACAATTTGGCACCGGAACTACTTTCTTTCAGCCGTAGGACCTCTAGTGCGAAGTGCTGACCACCAAACAAAACACCTGAGCATCGCCGCTCCGGCCCACATTCTGAAATGTCTTCTAGGAAGGCCCACCAACTGCCGTTTCGCCAGCGACCTCCTGTTGTCTACAGAAACGCTCCGCCGTGCCACGGGAAGATTAACGGCCCGTCACTTCGGGCACAGTCTAATAATAATGCTAGAATTGGACCGCTTTTTCCGTCGTTTGTCGATCGGGAGTATTTCACGTTACTATGGAAGAACAGTGGCGCCAGCCATGCGGTAAGGTCCACCGAAATCTGCCCCACCCATTTTCTGTAGCCGAAACCTAGTTCCCACGGTTCAGTGTTCTCTCTCGTTACCGTTCTCGAGTTAAGCTTCTGCAGTTATAGGTGAATGTTAAATCTAAATATCGTGCTGTCTATGCGTCTGTCAGTGGACGCTGCCCTCTGTTAAGAGTACGTCTTGTTCTGTCCTACTTTCAGAATACATCTCTTCGTACTGCTTTCTAAATCTTTCATTGGTGCTGCTATTTCTACCACCTTCTTCCAGTGTTTTTGTATTTTCAACACTGCAGCAGGTCAGAAATCGTGATAACTAATATATAAGAAACTATCAGCCTCGATTGCGGTAATGAAACCAACCTTTACCTAGGTTTCAGCCCAAGTAATTGAGCCTTCTTCAGAAGATATACCTGAATCTATAATATGTCTAAGAGAACATGGTCTAGAAATAAAACAGGCGTAGTCACATTTTATTACTAATGTACCGCATTTTTAAAGTGTGACTACGCCTATTCAGCCGGCCGGAGTGGCCGAGCGGTTCTAGGCGCTACAGTCTGGAATCGCGTGACCGCTACGGTCGCAGGTTCGAATCCTGCCTCGAGCATGAATGTGTGTGATGTCCTTAGGTTAGTTAGGTTTAAGTAGTTCTAAGTTCTAGGGGACTGGTGACTTAGAAGTTAAGTCCCATAGTGATCAGAGCTATGATTCTCGTGGGTATGGAACATGTCAGAAAGTGTAACGTAAAAAAAAAAAAAAAACATTCCATATATTACTTTGTTGAAATAGGTGAATACAATGCCGTAAACTGGTATAGCCAATATTTACAGAAATAACATTATAAGAATGAAACATTGTTATGCATTGTTAATAAATTTATCATACACAGAATACCTAATCTTGACTGTTGTAAGCAAGTGCTGTGAACACTGAAATCTAACAGACATTTATCCTTAAGCTGACTCGACAGTCTCTGTTAAGATCTTCATCTATAGAGAAGAAAGAATTGCCTATCAAAAAGTGTTTCAGACCCTGTTTAAAACGTGCTTTACCTGAAACCATGTTTTTAAAGGTTGCTGGCAATTTATTGAAAATGTGTGTTCCTGAATATTGGACCTCTTTTTGGACCAAGATACGTGATTTTGTGTCTTTATGTAGATTGTTCTTATTTCTAATATTGATAATATGTGTTGAGCTATTCGCTGGAAACAGCGATGTACTACTTGCAACAAACTTCATTTAGGAATAAATATACTGAGAAGCAGTTGTTACAATACAAAGTACCTTGAACAGGTTTCTACATGTTGTTCAATTGACACCACAAATGGTTCTTCGACCGTAAAATCTTTTGCTGGGTTTGATGAGTTGCCCCAGAATATGATCCCATATGACATAATCGAACGAAAGTAAACAAAGTGTGCAGGCTTTTTTTTTATATCTATACTCCTACATCTGACTGCAAATAAAGACTTGTTTATGTGCTTAAGCAATTCTGAATTTATTATCGAGTTGTAATCCCAGAAATTTAACGTGGTGAAAGTCTTCGATCTGTATGTCTTTATGTGTTACACACATACTGGAAGGAAATTTCTGACAGGTTCTGAACTACATATAGTGGGTCTTCTCAAAGTTCAATAACAGTGAATTTCCTGTAAACCACCTATTAATTTCAGTGAAAATTTGATTAGCAGCTATTTATAAATGTGTACTTGACATTGCTACTTATTGCAATGTTTGTATTATCTGCAAACAAAACAAACTTAGCATCTGGCAATGTAACACATGAGAGGTCATTAATGTACACTACCTCATTTTTAGCCATTCTGGAAATGATCCAGTGCTAAGAGATTGATTCAAAATGGTTGGAATGTCTCTGAGCACTGTGGGACTCAACACATCTGGGGTCATTGGTCCCCTAGAACTTAGAAGTAGTTAAATCTAACTAATCTAAGGACATCACACACATCCATGCCCGAGACAGGATTCGAACCTGCGACCGTAGCAGTCACGCGGTTCCGGACTGAAGTGCCTAGAACCACACGGCCACCGCGGCCGGCGATTGATTACAGAAATACCTTAAGATAGAATTCAAGTCGCATGAGCAACTATTTAACTTCGTTGCTATGTTATCACACCCACTGGAATACTTAGATTTTAAGGATTTTATGAAATCCATGTTCGGCTGTACCGACATTTCATTCAAATAGACAAGTCGATAAGTAGAAGTTGTATGAATCCAAGTAACATCGAGGACATCTAATTACGTTATCACACAGTCGGCAAGCATGTCCTCCTCCGCTGACTCAAGTAAATCTTTTCACTTGCATTGGCGTAGAAAACCAGCATTCGTTACTCATGCAACATTACCAGTAAATCACCTCGTAGTACCGTGCCTGCCGTCGTAGCTTACTGAGTAGACTGCAAGGACCCCAAATCCATCTCAAACATGAAGCTATGGTACGAATTCTCGTCTGGTTTCTTTTTTTGTTTTTTAGACGTCCGCTCCCTAGTTATTGTCATTTATAGGCAGGACATCATTTCGTCACATGGCAACAGCCTGTTATAGGCATGTGTCTACCAACCGCCCAGTGAACAACCATAACTCGTCCTTTCAATTTCATGTAGGGCAGCTTTCCAATGAAGTACATCATGAAATAAACAATGAATACGTCTATATGCTTTTTTATGCTGGATGCGTCCGATACACAAGCTGCTGCTGCTGCTCGTGCGTAAGCTGCATGGTACCTTCAAATGCGCCATCCAGGTTGGAATGTTTTTGGTCGCCTGGAGCAACGCTTTCTGGAAGCTGGTAATCTTCGTCCACAAGTAATGGACAAATGTCGTCCAAGAACTAGTCGTACTCCACAAAGAAAGGACGCGATTCTTGTAACTGTTCACCAGTCACCTCAGCGAAGTTACCCGTGGATTTGTAAGGCAGTTCCAAATATCTCAAAGACTGGTTGGTGAAGTATTGCACGATGAAGAACTACATCCATATGATTACACGTCAACTCGACATCAGCGGCCGAAGAGTACGGTTTTGTGAGTGGTCTTTGCATCAAGTGGAAAATAACGAGCGTTTCACAAATAAGTGTTAGTTCATAACAAATACAGCTTCACTCCACAACAACCATTATTGATCGGTATACAACCAACATGTGACCCGTGACGCTTTGGCATAAACATGTGTGGGATGGAATCGTGGAAGGAATGCTTTTCGGTGCTTAGTTTATATATATATATGTACGGGGCGTGTTAGCAGGAAAGGTACATGGTTTGAGACGCGATAGTGTTAGTGATTCTGAACTAAAGAACTTCATATGGACATGTGCCCTATTGCGAATGGTTTCCGGGATAGAACACGTTTAATATTAATAACTCGAAAACCGCTCACTCCAACGAAAAAGTGTCTCAGTACACAATTAAACTAAATTGAATTTGCTACAAAAAGGATCTATTTATTTTTTGTCTGGGACTCACAGTTTGCGCGGAGATGATGTTCAAATGTGTGTGCAATTTTATAGGACTTAACTGGAAAGGTCATCAGTGCCTAAGCTTACACACTACTTAAACTAAATTATCCTAAGGACACACACACACACACACACACACACACACACACATACATACACACACACACACACACACACACACACACACACACACACACACACACACACACACACACACACACACACACACACACCCAAGGGAGGACTCGAACCTCCGCCGGGGCCAGCCACACTTTGCACGGAGGGATCGCGAGAACATTGAAAATCTGCGCTGTAGCTTAGGTACTTTTTGTAGACCAGTTTGAGGTAGTTTTCCAAATTTATAGAGCACAAGCGTCAGTATCAAAATGTTCGTCTCAACTTCGTGTATGTTACCGTGGTATGTTGTAAACAATAATACATAAAATAAATAGATATGTACATTAAGTGTTCTCTCTCGGAAACCATTCGGAATAGGGCGTATGTGCACATCAAGCGTTTTGTTCAGAATCAGTAATGCTATCACCCGTCAAAACACGTACCTTTCCTCCTGCACACGTTACAAGCCTTCGTCAGACCACGTGAAGCGTTTATGAATACTAGTTCTTCCAGAACTCCTTCATTCGTTCGCTAAAGACCTTTTTCGTTTCTTCGGTACATTTTGGTCTCCATGCTTTAGGTGCTGTCATCTGACATTACTTCCTACTTATGTATTTTGTATCTACAGACGCTTTTGTCTCTCATGTGAGCTGAATCTGCTTGTGCTTTTTCCAGATCAGTTTTACTTGTGCCATCCAAGGTGTAGCGGTTTTGTGCCTCTGTATGTATCGGAGTATTCTGTTAGCGAGTCCGGTCTGTGGGAGTTTCCTGATGTGCCGTTTTCCTCATATCCGCTGCGAGGTTGGACAACTTCTCTGTGGTGTGTCTGGAGGCAAGCCTGTATCCTTCGTCTGTGAGTTTTGGTCCAATGATTTTCCTGATAATTTTTTGTTTCCTATGTGAGGATCTTCTCTAGGTATGTGTAGCGTCAGTGTCTCGCAGGCTTATAGCGCCTAGGATTTGATTACAGTATTGTAGTGAAGAATTTTGATGGAGGTGGACAGAAATTTTTTGTTGTAGATACCCTGTGCTTAGTATAACGCTCTCATCATCTGCAGTAACCTGGTGTTCTGCGTGGTTTTCTCCTTTCCTGTCGGTTCGAGCTCTTCCCCCTCGGCATTTAAAATCTGTTACTTTGTTGGTCTTGCCATATTTTGTGTTTAAATTCAGCATGTTGAAATTCGTGCAAAACAATTTCTTTTTTTTTATTGGGAGGGAGGTCTGTAGGCCTACTTTTCCTGCGCAGTGTTAGAGTACTTGTACGTGATGGCTGTGGTTTCGTTATCTGAAAATGCTGCCAGGTCATCTGCGAGGGGTAAACAGTCAACTTCTAGTTCATCATTTGGTCGTCCTAGTTGCACTGTCTTGCAGTATCGTTGTAATTTCAGCTCTCTCTCCCATTCCTGAATGGTTTCACCCAATACTAGGATGAAGAGGTGTGGTGAGAGACCATCACCTTGACGCACGCCTGTACTGAGTCCTGATCTCAAAGGGTTCAGAGACTTACCCCCCCCCCCCCGTCACCATCCCCCCAAATTTCACTTTTGATGCCGTGTATGTCAGTGTCGGCCTGATCAGTTACAGTGATTTGTAGTCCAAACCTTGTTCGTATAGGATGCTGAACAATGACTGGCGGTCAACGGAGTCATAAGCTTTCTTGAAGTCAACGAATGTGCATATGACTGGCGTGTTTCTGAAGGCTTTGATTTTCAGCGTAGCTTTCAAACTGAAGCATTGTTTCTCGCAAGAGCGACCAAGTTGGAAGTCCGCCTGGCACTCGCCGATCTTGTGTTTCAGCTAGTGCTGTGTCCTTTTGAGTAGGCATGCTGAAAGGGTCTGGTATGTGACTTGCAGTAGGGATGTGCTCCCATAATTATTTACGTCTGTGCGGTCGTCTTTTTTTATGTAATGGATGAATCAGGTCACATTTCCAGTCATCTGGCAGCCTCTCCTGTGCCTTTACTTTTCCTAAAGCCAAACTGATCGTCTCCTAGCGCATTATCAATTTTCTTTTCCATTCTTCTGTATATTGGTTCTAGAAGTTCTAGAACTCAGAACTACGTAAACCTAACTAACCTAAGGACATCACACACATCCATGTCCGAGGCAGGATTCTAACCTGCTACCGTATCGGTCATTCGGCTCCAGACTGTGGCGCCTAGAACCTCACGGCCACTCCGGCCGGCCCTAAGTGAGGTCAGAGGTTTTTCAGTAGTTCGGCCGCTATTCCGTCTTCACCAGACGTTCTGTTGTTTTTGAGTTTGAGGGTGCGTCTGTGAAGATTTCCTCTTAAGTCGGGAGTAGTGACTCGGTGTGCGTCTCTGTCGGTTCTTCCTCTATGAATAGCTATGTGAATTCTGGGCAGTTCAGAAGTTCTTAGAAATAGTGTGCCAGCACCTTGCACTTATCCTTACTTGTCAGTGCCAATTTTCCATCACTTTTCCTGAATCAGAGGGTCAGTGGTGTGTATCCTCTGATTTACCCTGCAGACGTTCTCTACAAGTCTCTTGTATTGTAGTGTATATGGTGTGTGACGCTTGGGTCGTAAGGCGCATTTTCTTTGTTACTTTCAATTTCGGTTTTGCAGCGTGTAGCTGGAATCAACCCAACCAATATGGCTCGTCACGTCTTTCATAGCACGTCCAGAATCGGTGGAAATTGTCAGTTCGTTTCCCGTTACAAGCAAAATGGTTTGTGTGTAGTAACGAGGAGGACTAACGAGTACTCCATCGGCGACAGGACCGCCCTGCCACGCGCTGCTGAGTCGCAGGAAGCGAAAAAGAATGCCGACGTCGAAAAATGTGGTCTGGGACTTAATG
Source organism: Schistocerca gregaria (assembly GCF_023897955.1). Lineage (NCBI taxonomy): Eukaryota > Metazoa > Arthropoda > Insecta > Orthoptera > Acrididae > Schistocerca > Schistocerca gregaria. Next base: position 132,193,984 of record NC_064929.1, read on the forward strand.
GCCGGCTTTCAGCGCCGCCTGTGCAGCTAGAAGAGGCTGGACAGTGGACGGGCCCACTGCCACATTTTTACGAGCGCTCGTTGCAATGCCACGGCCGGTGGGCCACGCGCTGCCTACGCTGTTGGTACGGTGTGTGTGTGTGTGTGTAGATACAGGGTGTTTAAAAAATGACCGGTATATTTGAAACGGCAATAAAAACTAAACGAGCAGCGATAGAAATACACCGTTTGTTGCAATATGCTTGGGACAACAGTACATTTTCAGGCGGACAAACTTTCGAAATTACAGTAGTTACAATTTTCAACAACAGATGGCGCTGCAAGTGATGTGAAAGATATAGAAGACAACGCAGTCTGTGGGTGCGCCATACTGTACGTCGTCTTTCTGTTGTAAGCGTGTGCTGTTCACAACGTGCAAGTGTGCTGTGGACAACATGGTTTATTCCTTAGAACAGAGGATTTTTCTGGTGTTGGAATTCCACCGCCTAGAACACAGTGTTGTTGCAACAAAACCAAGTTTTCAACGGAGGTTTAATGTAACCAAAGGACCGAAAAGCGATACAATAAAGGATCTGTTTGAAAAATTTCAACGGACTGGGAACGAGACGGATGAAGGTGCTGGAAAGGTAGGGCGACCGCGTACGGCAACCACAGAGGGCAACGCGCAGCTAGTGATCCAACAGTGGCCTCGGGTTTCCGTTTGCCGTGTTGCAGCTGCGGTCCAAATGGCGCCAACGTCCACGTATCGTCTCATGCACCAGAGTTTACACCTCTATCCATACAAAATTCAAACGCGGCAACCCCTCAGCGCCGCTACCATTGCTGCACGAGAGACATTCGCTAACGATATAGTGCACAGGATTGATGACGGCGATATGCATGTGGGCAGCATTTGGTTTACTGACGAAGCTTATTTTTATCTGGACGGCTTCGTCAATAAACAGAACTGGCGAATATGGTGAACCGAAAAGCCCCATGTTGCAGTCCCATCGTCCCTGCATCCTCAAAAAGTACTGGTTTGGGCCGCCATTTCTTCCAAAGGAATCATTGGTTAATTTTTCAGATCCGAAACGATTACTGCATCACGCTATCAGGACATTCTTCGTGAATTTCTGGCGGTACAAACTGCCTTAGACGACACTGCGAACACCTCGTGGTTTATGCAAGATGGTTCCCGGCCACATCGCACGGCCAACGTCTTTAATTTCCTGAATGAATATTTCGATGATCATGTGATTGCTTTGGGCTATCCGAAACATACAGGAGGCGGCGTGGATTGGCCTCCTTATTCGCCAGACATGAACCCCTGTGACATCTTTCTGTGGGGACACTTGAAAGACCAGCTGTACCGCCAGAATCCAGAAACAATTGAACAGCTGAAGCAGTACATCTCATCTGCATGTGAAGCCATTCCGCCAGACAGGTTGTCAAAGGTATCGGGTAATTTCATTCAGAGACTACGCCATATTATTCCTACGCATGGTGGCTATGTGGAGAATATCGTACTATAGAGTTTCCCAGACCGCAGCGCCATCTGTTGTTGACAATTGTAACTACTGTAATTTCGAAAGTTTGTCCCCCTCAAAATGTACTGTTGTCCCAAGCATATTGCAACAAACGGTGTATTTCTATCGCTGCTCGTTTAGTTTGTATTGCCGTTTCAAATATACCGGTCATTTTTGAAACACCCTGTATATACATCTGAGAGATTAGGGCCTGGCAGTGTTGCTGTGACAGGCAGCCGCTAATAAACCCCGTACCACACACAGCACGATGTGCTGTTATGTTTAGGTGACTTCTAGTCTGCTTGCCTGCAGAGAGCTTGGCACTTCTCCGGTGAGACCTCCGTTATTATTCTGCTTGTAAAGCTTCCTTTAGCCTAAAGGAAACGGAAGAAAGGACGAACAATGTCATTTTCACTCTGCAGCGGAGTTTGCACTGCGGTGTAAAATACTGAGATATACACTGCTGGCAGGCCAGCCTAGGTGGTCGTGCGGTTCTAGGCGCTCCAGTCCGGAGCCGCGCTGCTGCTACGGTCGCAGGTTCAAATCCTGCCTCGGGCATGGATGTGTGTGATGTCCTTAGGTTAGTTAGGTTTAATTAGTTCTAAGTTCTAGGGGACTGATGACCACAGTAGTTGAGTCCCATAGTGCTCAGAGCCATTTGAACCATTTGAACACTGCAGGCAATTAAAATTGCTACACCAAGAAGAATGCACATGATAAACGGGTATTCATTGGACAAATATATTATACCAGTACTGACTTGTGATTACATTATCAAGCAATTTGGTTGCATAGATCATGAGAAATCAGTACCCAGAACCACCACCTCTGGCCGTAATAACGGCCTTGATACGCCTGGACATTGAGTCAAACAGAGCTTGCATAGCGTGCACAGGTACAGCTGCCCATGTAGCTTCAACCACAGTCCATCAAGAGTAGTGACTGGCGTATTGTGACGAGCCAGTTGCTCGGCCACCATTGACCAGACGTTTTCGATTGGTGAGAGGTTTGGAGAATGTGCTGGCCAGGGCAGTAGTCGAACATTTTCTTTATCCAGAAACGTCCGTAGACGACGTGCAACATACGGTCGTGCATTATCCTGCTGAAATGTAGGGTTTCGCAGGGATCGAATGAAGGCTAGAGCCTCGGGTCGTAACACGTCTGAAATGTAACGCCTACTGTTCAAAGTGCCGTCAATGCGAACGATAGGTGACAGAGACTCGTAACCAGTGGCATCCCATTCCATCAAGCCGGGTGGTAAGCCAGTATGGCGATCGTCTCCATCTGTTGACTCAGGGATCGAGACGTGCCTGCAAGATCCGTTATAGCCATGCGGATAAGATGCCTGTCACCTCGACTGCTAGTGATACGAGGCCGTTGGAATCCAGAACGGCGTTCCGTATTACCCTCCTGAACCCACCGATTCCATATTCTGCTAACAGTCATTTGATCTCGACCAACGCGAGCAGAAATGTAGCGATACGATAAACCGCAAGCGCGATAGGCTACAATCCGACCTTTATCAAAGTCGGAAACGTGATGGCACGCATTTCTCCTCCTTACACGAGGCATCACAACAACGTTTCACCAGGCAACGCCGGTCAACTGCTGTTGGTGTATGAGAAACCGGTTGGAAATTTTAGTTATGTCAGCACGTTGTCGGTGTCGCCACCGGCGCCAACCTTGAGTGAATGCTCTGAATGATTTGTATATCACAGCATCTTCTCCCTGATGGTTAAATTTCTCGTCTGATCTTTGTGGTGTAGCAATTGTAATGGCCAGTAGTGTAAAAACTGTGTGCCGCACCGCGACGAACCCGGGACCTCTGCCTATTGCGAGCAAGGCTCTGCCAACAGAGCTGTTCAAGCACGATTCACAACCCTCCACACAGATTTACATCGTCCAGTATCTAATATCGTGGTCAGGTAGTGAGACTTTTAGTATCTGTCGTAGTGTATCTTCCACGGGTAACGTTTGTAGCCATGGAATACACGCCACCCTGTATTTGGACAGAGGGGGTAGAGCATCGACAGCGTCAGGTGCGCAGCAACTGCGCAGGCAGAGAGCGAGCAGTGCGTCCCGCGACGCGGACGTGGAACAAATCCGGCCATTACACGGAACAGCTGCTGGCCTGCGGCCAAGGTCGCCGTGAGAGCCGCGGGCATCTCTCCCTCTCTCTGTGCGCCGCCAGACCACCAGCGCTCTGCAGGTGCCGATGCGTCGCTACGCTGCCACGCACCGGCTGAGACGTGAACGCGGTCATTAGGGCGCCCTGCGGCGGTTGGAAGGGCCCGAATCAAGTTTACGTGCGGCGTTGGTTCTCAGCCTTATTTTTTGTTATAATATACTACTAGCAACTAACAGCAGAGGCTATAGCATAAAACAGTGTACCTGTTATTGTAGGGGATTCTTAAAACGAAGCCTATAATAATAACTCTGTTAAGAACAGGAAAGTAACTAGATGTTTGAATACATCTGTACAACAAACTAAACTTCAGTGAGCTCGCAAGACTACTGACAAAGCGATGAGAATACTGCATAAAGTAGCCAAACTTCGTCTTCAGATCACAGGTGGCGTGGCATGACTCCATGCGCTGCCGTAAAGTTTACGGTACGAAGTGGTGAACCCACGTTTCATCGCCTATGACGATGTTCGACAAAAAGTTGTCACGATCAGCCTTAGATGGTTGTTCATTGATTTTTATGGTCTTCTGTAGGCAATTAGAAACCGAGCGGCACACAACTTAGTGCCCCCAACTGGTTGTTAAGTGTGGCGGCACTATCAGCAGAGACGTCCAGTTAAGCATCTAGGTGTCTGAATTTGATCCAGCAATCAACGCGAATGAGACTATCCGCACGTTCCAACATCACGTCATAGCTGTGTGCACCTGGCAGACACACGGGGGATCGGACAGGTTGCGATGACGACAGCCACTTCGCCCAACGACTCACCGTGGTTTTGTTCACTGCCGGGTCTCCGTAGACTATATGCTCTGGTTTTCGACCGAAAGAAACTCAGTGATAGCTCTCTGATTGGAGCACACTTCCGGTACAGACGTCGTTTTGAAAGATACGCATAGCGCCGTCAGCTGTCGGAACTTCGTGAAACTATAGAGGCTGAAGCGAGAATGTTCCACGACGCCCCACAACAAATTCCGAATTTTTTCACATGAAATTAGCCGAGGAAAAAAGTGTTTTGCATTACTCCTTGAACGCCACTAGTATTAATGATCGTTTTATGCTTCACTCACGTATAACATTACCGATATAACTAGACTTATAAAACACATCTTGAAGATAGTATTACGTGATCTCCTCTTCAAAATCTTAGAACACTGAAAAGTATTTTGTTCGCTGTTGCGAGACGGTCATCTGTTTCTATATCTGTGCAGTTGGTGGTACTGAAAGGAATCCCTAACTACTTGAAGCGATCGACTTTCTTAAAAGAAACCGTCTTAGCCAGAGCTCTAACTCTTCGGATTTTCTTAATGAGCCTATCTTCTGTATTTTCTTCGTTAATAGGTATTCCTATTTCATAGTGATCTCGTAATAATTTTGTCTCTCTCTTGCCAAGCACCAATCCTGACGGGAGGGGTTTGCTGGTTAATCGGATGTGGCCTGTTAATGTTAAGCAGTGGTTGGATGCCCTTCCTGTCGCCACCTCGTACCACCCCCCCCTCCCACCCCCCCCCCCCCCCGATGCCCGGAATAAATTAGTGTACCCCAACTGTCTGCGTCTACTGTAATCCTTGGAATAGTACGAACGTGTTCAGATGTCTGCTAGCAGTGTAACTGAGGCGCAACATGGGGACCGGCCAGGTATTCACGTAGTGGGATGTGGAAAACTGCCTAGAAACCACACACAGGCTGCCAGCGCAACAGCCCTCGTCTGTCCGCCGAGCGGATTCTATCTGGGGACGACGCGCCTACCCGAGTCCAGGAAGCTGCGCGTTACCGCTCTCGGCTACCCTGGTGGGTCTCGTAATAATTTTGTCTCCCTCTAATTCTCTTTTAGAACTACCTACTAATGCCACATTGTCTGCGTAGGGCACACCATTAATGTTCGCCTCCTGCATTTGTATCCCTTGCGGATTGAATTTACTACATTCTCTAACGATCTTACAGTCCAATACAACAAGGCATTACGGAACAGCTAAAATTGCGAAGTGTTCAGTACGACCTGTCAAAATACATGTATAGACACGCCTACAGAATACTTCGCAGAATGATAGGAGAGAGACCTTCCTAGTGTGAGCATGCCACGTCTAAGGCACGCTGACGTCTGCTGAGCGGGCGTGCAAGACTGTGGCTGTGTGCTTGAGAAATCAGCGGGCGTGCGAGACTGTGGTTGTGTGCTTGAGAAATAAGGGGGCGTTCAAGATTAGTTCTGTGCATGAGAAATAACGGTCAGTGGCAGGTACTGTGGTTATTGTAGATGATCTGGAACCTCCTGGGCGACAAACGAACTAGAACCATTAGCTTGGAATGCTACGTCGGGCGCATGCCAGCCCGGATCTCGCAGTGTCGTATCTCCGCCACACATAGCCGAGTAAATGACTTGGAATTAAGCAATGCCATCAAGGGGGGCGGGAGTGCTGATAAGTGTTCCATTTGCTTCAAAATAACAAATGATACCTAGGGGACGCTACCCCGGGATTTTCGTTCATGCAAGACACACCTGATTGTTTTCTTATTGTAATCACAGTGTTTGAAAGATAATTGTTGTCAATAACGTTTTGTGATGTGTTGCTGAAATTATCGATGGCCCATTTAGAACATTTCATGGGAACGTAAAGGTTGAAATGAACTCTGTTTGAATTCTTCCAGCTTTCGGAGCAAAGACAAATGAGAAATCATTCCCGTAACATCGACCGAACTCGCGGAAATCCACTAACGTGACTGATTCTAACAAACGGCAGATTCTTATATTATGGCCCTGCGCCTGGGTACGATCATCTCGTAAACGGCGAAGCAGGTCCGTAGTTCGCTTGCTACTGTTTTCAATTTCCATCGAGAGTGGTTCAAAGACAGTGAAACCGTGAGTTGTTTGTATGTCGACACACGGTCACAAAACGTAGAGGTCGGAGACTTACCGACTGCGTGGAGGTGGATCGGCAGAGGTCTGTGGCAGATTCGACGACAGAACAATTGGTGTAGGTGAATTGTTTCAGAGCGAGCCATTCAGCGGACATTGCTCATTGTGAGGGTCCACAGCAAATGACCATAGAGTGTTCCAATGCTGATCCACGAAATCGTCAGTTTCCGGAATGAGATTTTCACTCTGCAGTGGAGTGTACACTGATATGAAACTTCCTGGCAGATTAAACTGTGTGCCGGACCGAGACTCGAACTTGGGACCTTTTCCTTCCACGGAGAGGTGCTCTACCAACTAAGCTACCCAAGCACGACTCACGAACCGTCCTCACTGCCTTAATTCCGCATCTCGTCTCCTACCCTCCTAACTTCACAGAACCTCTCCTGCATACCTAGCAGAACTAGCACTCCTGGAAGAAAGGATATTGCTTAGACATGGCTTAGGCACTGGCGGAATTAAGGCTGTGAGGACGGGTCGTGAGTAGTGCTTGGGTTGCTCAGTTGGTAGACCACTTGCCGCGAAAGGCAAAGGTCCCGATTTGGAGTCTCGGTCCGGCACACAGTTTTAATCTGGCAGGAAGTTTCAAATCGTCAGTTACAGATGTATGCAAAGTGAGATCATCGACATTCGACAGTGGGTGTATCAAAACCTGTCGCCTCATCGGATGAGTCACGTTTATTGTTACAGAAAGTGGTTGGTTGTGTCTGGATACAATGCCATTCAGGTGTACAGCTGCTTGAAACATACGCTGCGCCATGGATGGAGGCCGCTGGGGGAAATATTATGGTACGGCAGATACTCAGCAACGCTTCCGTGGGACCGGTGGTAGTGATGGAAAGTATCATGACAATGGCATCTTACAGCAGCATTATCACAAGGCAAGAGTGGTGATACTGTGGTCTGAGGGCGATGATAGTGAACTCACGTTCATGCCTTGCTCACCAAATTTGTCTTATTTGAGCCCTATGGAACACATCTGGGACGCTATTGGACGACAGCTTTCCACGCACAGAACTGGCCCATCATTCACATCAGTTGTGATCTGTGCCACGTACCTCCAGAAACGTATTAAGCTTTGTCAAATCAAAAAATGGTTCAAATTGACCTGAGCTCTATGAGACTTAACAACTGAGGTCATCAGTCCCCTAGAACTGAGAACTACTTAAACCTAACTAACCTAAGGACATCATACACATCTGTGCCCGAGGCAGGATTCGAACCTGCGACCGTAGCAGTAGCAGCGCGGTTCGGGACTGAAGCGCCTAGAACCGCTCGGCCACATGGCCGGCTCTTATCAAATCCATGGCAAGCAAAATCAGTGCTGTTTTGCGCTGCAAAGGTACATTGATATGATTTAAATAGACCAGTGATTGCTAAGAATTCGACTCGCGAGCCGTATCCTCGACCGCATGCCGCAGCACTCAGACCGCACATTTCTCCCACGCTCGCGGCAGGCTCTCTGAGCGGGTACAGGGGGAAGAGGAATAAACAGCGAACGCGCCGTACTTAAAACGGAAGTGCACTACTACTGCATACCTAATGTTTCATACTCTGAGGTGACAAAGGTCATGGAATAGTGATAAGCACATGTAAAAATGTCGTACACAAGGTATAAAATGGCAGTGCATTGGAAATATTGGGAGTTTGTGGTAAGGTCCTGTGGGCCCAAACTGCTGACGTCATCGGTCCCTAAGCTTTCACACTACTTAATCTAACTTAAACTAACTTACGCTAAGAACAACACACACACATAGACACAACCATTCCTGAGGGAGGATTCGAACATCCGACGGGGGTGAGTCATGTGAAAAGGTTTCCGACGTGATTACGGCCGCACGATGGGAATTAGCGGACTTTGAACAGGGAATGCTACTTGGAGCAAGATGCATGGGACATTCCATAGTTAGTGAATTCTGAATTCCGAGATCCACAGTGACAAGAGCGTGCTGTAAATACCAACTTGCACGTATAACGTCTCACCATGGACAACGCAGTGGCCGACGGCCTTCATGTAACCACCGGGAATAGCAGCGTCAGCGTAGAGTTGTAAGTGCTAACAGACAAGCAACACTGCGTCAAATAACCGCAGAATATGGAGCGTACGACAAATCCGTTAGCACAGTGCGGTGAAATTTGACTTTAATGAGCCGTGGTAGCAGGTAACCGATCCGAGTGCCTTTCCTCACAGCACGACATCACATGCAGCGCCTCCCCTGGGCTGGTGACCGTATCGGCTGAACTCTAGTCTACTGGAAAACCGTGACTTCGTTGGATGAGTACCGACTCGAGTTGGAAAGAACTGATGGTAGACCCCACGAAGCCATCGACACAAATTGTCAATAAGACACTGTGCAAGCTGGTGGTGGCTGCATAATGGTGTTTACGTGATCAGCGACTGAAAATGATTATGTTCGGCTACTTGATGACCATTTCCAGCTATTCATGAATTTCATTTACCCAAACGACGATGGGATTTCGGCCACAATTGTGACGAAATATTACGCCATTTTCAGGCCCCCTACCGATCTGTAGAAAGATTCCACTTTTTGTCTACTCAAAATAGATGACAGCATCCCAAAACTGGTTTCCATAAATTCTTGAGGCAGTGATAACTTCAAACATGTATGTGTCTCGATAATCTACGAATAGCAGTCTTCGAATGCTGGCCAGTGTTTTGACTGCGCCAAAGGTCGGAATGTTCCTACACGTCAGTCTGGGAGCCTGAGGATGGCGTAATATATCACTGAAACCGGTGGCCCAATTAAATAACAATCTGTAAATTTAGACTGCTGAAGGTGTTTCATTTGACATTCTTCATTCACCTGAGGGCAGCGCCCTCATATTTTCTCGTTTCCCGCTCTCTGCCGGCCAACATTCAAGGAGGTCCTTTTCCGGATGAAAATCACATAATTTCTGCAGTCGCCGGAATCGATAGTTAACTCCAACTTGGCAGACGGTTGTAAGCAGTGAAGAAGAATATATTATTGATTACAACTGAAAGAATAACAGCCCTCGGTCACTTTATTTAAACGAATTAACCTGGTTTCAACACTGCTAGGAGTGTCTTCCTCAGAATTTAAATCAAAGAATGGTCCAGTCACAGAATTATGACTAAAACCGTGTGATAAAGTAACTAAAGTGTCTACAAACTTACGGAGAAACGTTACTAACTTATGCACTGACCGAATAAATGGAATGTAGTGCTGTACGAAGCACTGGCGGGAATGACCGAAGAAAGCCGAGAAAGGGCGAGGTTGGGCCCGCACGCGACTTGGAAGTCGTGCTCGTGGGCTGTTTGATACGCCATGGTCGGCCGTGATGTAGTTGATCGTAATGTTTCGACTGTGTGTGTGTTAAAAGTGTCGATTATTTTGAGGTGCTGATGAAAACAAGCGAAACAAGTCTAATAATAACACGGTGTTTGCCTCGTGAGGACCCGTAACGACGAAGCGCGGTCGGTTCCACGAGGTCGGCGCCGCCACCCACCCGCTGACAGGTGCTAGCGGCGTCCGTCACGCCCCCTAAATGTGCCAATTAGCGCCGGCTTTGTCGCGGCGTGGCGCGCGCGCTCTGCGGACAATGGCCGTGCCGCGAACACGACAGCTGGCCGCGCACTCCGTCACGCGGCGCCGGAGCGACCCAATTAGACGGGGGCTACACCCGGAGAGCTGAACCGCCATCTCGTCTGGACGGCGGCCAAACGCGGAGCGGCCGTAGGGGTGGCGGCTATCGCGCAAACAAAAGGTTTTCGGTTATGTCAGTTTCTAACCTAACTGTTGAAACCACTCAAAATAACCAGTTTATGAAATGACCGATTTTCGGTTATTTATTCCTGATATTTGCTGTAAGAAACGTAGAAACCCAACAAAATCGAAAAACTTCCATACTCTGTGTTTCGGGCTACGTAGTATGAAAATACTAAATTAAACAGGTAAAGAATAGAAAACGTGGGCCGTTCACCATTCGCCAGTCAGCGGGGCTCTGTTCGAAGCGGAACTCAAGGCTGAAGACAATTCTACTCCAGGCAGATTAAAACTGTGTGTCGGACCGAGACTCGAACTCTGGTGGTGCTTGGGTAGCTCATTTGGTAGAACACTTGCCCGCGAAAGGCAAAGGTCCCGAGTTCGAGTCTCGGTCTGGCACACAGTTTTAATCCGCCAAGATGTTTCATATCAGCGCACACTCCGCTGCAGAGTGAAAATTTCATTCTGGAAACATCCCCCAAGCTGTGGCTAAGCCATGTCTCCGTAATATCCTTTCTTTCAGGAGTGCTAGTTCTGCAAGGTTCGTAGGAGAGCTTCTGTAAAGTTTGGCAGGTAGGAGACGAGGTACTGGAAGTAGTACAGCTTTAAGGACGGGGTGTGAGTCGTGCTTGGGTATCTCAGTTGGTAGAGCAGTTGCCCGCGAAAGGCAATGGTCCGGAGTTCGAGTCTCGGTCCGGAACACAGTTTTAATCTGCCAGGAAGTTTATCAGCGCACACTCCGCTGCAGGATGAAAATTTCATTCTGAATTCTACTCCAGTCAATGTGATTCCATCTGACGACGTGTCTGGAGTCGTCCTAGACAGCGCTTGGATACCAACTTCACAGTCGTTCGCCAGTCTGCCCGACAGCCAGCAGTGATTGTCTGGGGTGCAATTTCTTTTCGTAGCAGAACGCATCTGGTTGTCCTCCACGGTTCCCTTACACCGCTGCAGTACATCCACGATATTACCTGCCCGGTTTGTTGCCCTTCATGGCAAGACGTCCAGTACATTTGAACAAGATAATGTCCACGCGGACAAGACGAGAGTTTCTACTCCTTGTCTTCGCGCGTACCAAACCCTCCCTTGGCCAGCAGGGTTGCCGCAGTTAATGGAACATTGTGGACAGGGCCCTATAACTAGCTTGGGACTTTCACAGCCTAACTCACTAAATGGACAGAATTTAGCTCGATAGCCCTCAAGACGACATCCAAAAAAGTGGTTCAAATGGCTCTGAGCACAACGGGACTTAACTTCTAAGGTCATCAGTCCCCTAGAACTTAGAACTACTTAAACCTAACTAACCTAAGGACATCACACACATCCATGGCCGAGGCAGGATTCGAACCTGCGACTGTAGCGGTCGCTCAGTTCCAGACTGTAGCGCCTAGAACCACGACATCCAACAACTCTATCAATACCAAGCCGAATAACAACTTGCATAAGGACTAGAGGTGGACCAACGCATTGTTCACTTGCTCAGTTTATGAACCTCTCCATCTTGAATAAACCTTACAGTTGTTTCCAAATTGTAATCGTTAGTTTGACTCTACATATACATGACATCTACCGATTTCCGGCTCATTGGGATAATTCATTCGTGGTGCATCGCTTTTTTCTTTTTTTGTGTCATCAGGTGTATTTCTTGCTCAAATTAAGGCACATGTTTGATACTAGTTAAGTTCTTACAGCCAGTAATGCTCTATTCGCCTCTCTTATTTCCGTCGTCTGTGTTACTTCATTTTGAAGACGGTAGAATTGTGTTGTCTACCTTCTGATTGGAAGTTTGATGCGTCTCTAATTTCATTCCTGCTCCTCTTTAATGCTTTCTGCTTTCTTTAGTTTACTCTCTAAGACTACTCTATCCTGATTAGACTGTTCCTTCAATCAGTAGGTCGTGTAACTCTTCCTCGATTTCGCTGATAACAGCTCAGTCACCAATGAATCTTATTCTTATCTTTTCTCGCTGATTTGTAACCGCACTGTTGAACCTTCCTTCTATTTGCTTCATTGGTTCTTCACTATACAATTTTGAACAGCCCAAGTCAAAGACCACATGCGTGCCTTAAACACTTTTTAATCCGAGCACTTCTCTCTTGTTCCCATCAAGTTCTTATACATGTTGTTCCTTGCATCCCCATGTGTACAACTTGTAAGTAAATGGGTGTTTATGTACATGTGACGAGATTTCTCAAAAAATCCGACCCAGCTGCTGTACTGCGTTGCAGACTTCCGTGTGGCAGTTTGAGTTATGCTCGGACTGAGTGTTCTGTGGACAGGTGATGCGCACTTGCCGTGCAGAGTCCACACCGGTAGGGACTCGAAATTAATGGGACCAGGTGTGGATCGCTGCCAGAGTGTCAGTGACACACAAAACCCTGTTTGTCGATGGAAAACAGAGCACCAACAGCCACTTTGTCCTGTCTTGCAAGTGCCTTCATTCTAGCCTCTAGCCGAGCTGAAACAGGTGATCAATGGCCTGTCAACCCTATGCCTTTTGATTCCATTCTCAACGCTGTGCAGTGTCTCGGTGGCCCTATGTGACTAGCGCCCGAGAGGAAAAACATATTGTCGTCTTGTGAGAAGACTGTATTGTATGATTAAAAAGCGGCGAAAGGGAGGACATATTGTATCTTACATCAGATATCTTATACCAGAACGCTGTCTTCTGGGTACGTTAACCCACAAATACTGAGTGACAGTTTTGAATGTCTAAGCACTGTTCTCCTCATATTGTCTGTGTCTTCCTCATCCACATCCTTTGAATAGATACAGGGCGCGATGTAGACTGTGTGAAGAGTGATGTCAGGTAAACAGGACAAAAATAGTCTTTGTTATTTTAGTGGTACTATTTACTCCAGAACAGAATAATTTGTTTGTGTTTAGCTTTCTTATAACGCAGGTTCTGCATGACTCCTTTGAGTAGCATCTTTGTCTTCTTTATTGAGTTTCAATACAATGGCCTCATTCTCTCTGTCCCAAGAAGTGGACATTGTGGAAATTTCTGCCAACTCGGACACAAGAGTAGTGTCTCGTCAGATTTTCACTATGCTGTTCCTCTTTTTATAACCGAACGCGGTGGCGCAGTGGTTAGCACACTGGACTCTTATTCAGGTGATCCTGATTTAGGTTTTCTGCAATTTCCATAAAGCGCTTTAGGAAAATGCAGAGAGGGTTCCTTTGAAAGAACACAGCCGATTTCATTCCCCATCCTTTTCGAATACGATCATGTGCTCCGTCACTAAAGACAACGAGACTTTAAACACCGACCTCCTCCCCCTCTTCTGTTATCTGCCTGGCACATAAGATTGTTCTCAAAAATGGTTCAAATGGCTCTGAGCACTATGGGACGTAACTTCAGTGGTCATCAGTCCCCTAGTACGTAGCACTAATTAAACCTAACCAACCTCAGGACCTCACACACATCCATGCCCGAGGCGGGATTCGAACCTGCGAACGTAGCGGTCACACTGTTCCAGACTATAGCGCCTACAACCGCTGGGCCATCCTAGCCGGCATACGATTGTTTTAAAACATAATTAATATGATTATGGGATATTATGAAGAAAATAGCACGCTATATCCATAAAAATACCCACCACAGTTATGTCGCTAAGGCCAGATAAATATACTGCGTGTCTTATTTCTGATCTTATTTTTAATGGACATTTGATTTTTTTAATAAGTGACTTCTGTGCTTACAGCAATAGGCAGGTCGGTAGTATGCAGGGCATTTTCATATGATGATGACGTGACTGTATTTTACTTGTATGAATACTGGCGGGTTCATGTACGGCGCAAATGTGACTGTAGAGCCATGCTGACAGTCTTCAGTTCTCTTTGCCAGGTAACAGTAGATAATGGAGTGTCTATTTACAAATGGGGAAGTGTTTCAAAAAAAAACTCCTTCAGACTTCCGCGTGTCAGTTTGAGTCTTTTCCTTGACGAATGGTGTGCACCTGCTTCGCTGGCAATGTGCTCCCTACTGACCCACACCGGGAGGGACTCATAATTAACGGGACCAGGTGTGGAAGGCTGCCAGGGAGTCAAAGGGGCGGCCAGCCCGACACAGAAAACCCCCCTCCTGTGGTACCGGCACTCCTGCCGTGCCAGAGGGAGGTAACAGACTGCATTATGGATGGAAAACACAGAGGGCCACTGAGATCCTGTCTCCCTTGCCTTGTACGTGGCGTTGTTCTAGAGATCTAGACGAGCAAAAACAGCTAATCACTGTCCTCTCACTCAACACAATTTGATTTACACGTGTTCTTTCTTGACAAGATCTTACTTTTCCACCGAAGACCAATTAAACACAGGATATATTCTACCTATCAACAGCATCTTTCCGCTGTATTTGCTGTTGTGGTCTTGAGTCCTGAGACTGGTTTGATGCAGCTCTCCAAGCTACTCTATCCTGTGCAAGCTTCTTCAAGTACCTAGTACAACCTACATCCTTCTGAATCTGCTGAGTGTCTTCATCTGTTGGTCTCCCTCTACGATTTTTACCCTCCACGCTGCCCTCCAATGCTAAATTGGTGACCCCTTCATGCCTCAGAACATGTCCTACCAACCGATCCCTTCTTCTAGTCAAGTTGTGCCACAAACGCCTCCCCAATTCAATAACTCCCCATTAGTTATGTGATCTACCCATCTAATCTTCAGCATTCTTCTGTAGCACCACATTTTGAAAGCTTCTCTTCTTGTACAAACTATTTATCGTCCATATTTCACTTCCATACATGGCTACACTCTATACAATCACTTTCAGAAACGACTGCCTGACACTTAAATCTAGACTCGATGTTAACAAATTTCTCTTCTTCAGAAACACTTTCCTTGCCATTGCCAGTCTACATTTTATATCCCCTCTACTTCGACCATCATTAGTTATTTTGCTCCCCAAATAGCAATAAACAGTATTGCCGCCGTATTCATTAACTCACAAACTCTCGGCCACCTGTTCGAATTTCTAAGTGCTGCTCTCCTCTTATACTTCAGATCTTCCTTAGGCATATTCATTGTGGAAGATGTCAAGCGGTTTGTGGGCAGCATGGATCAGTGGCCTGGGCAGGAGCTAATCAGACATATACACAAAGAAAAAATTATGCATATCTTATATTGATACAGTTTATAGTCGTACACTCTAGTGGATTTCTCATTGGGAAATAGCATTTCAGTGTTGGTTGTTTATGAAAACATTGTGTAACAAGGGGAAACATGCATCAGTATGTGTTCGGATCCCAAGACTTTCATTAGAAAGTGAACTCGATCGGTCCAGGTCAGCTGTAGCGAACGCTATCTCAATAGCCCCATGTGAGAGCCCTATCTGATAGTACAACGATGTTGTTTGGTTATCCATGCAGTTATATATAGGTGTGTAGCATGCCTTGAAGCAGGGAATGAACGTATTTGGAGCAACACACATACCCATCAGACAGTGCGATGGTGATTGGAGCACCACGGGCTGTCCACACGGCAACCGTTCTTCCCGCTTCCCTACACACAGTAGCACCAGCGGTGTGCCCAAAGATAACATGAGTGGCACCATGTCTGTTTTTCAGGGAGAGTTCCAGTTCTGCATAAAGGTGCACGATGGACACATCCGCATTGTCGAGACTCTGAGCAGGAGAAAGGTTACCAGAATGCATTTGTTACTGTCACCTGGATCCAGCAACTGGTGTGGTGCTGCCATTGGGCACACAATACGATCACGTCAGGTTCATGTAGTCAGTAATTTGGTGTGCAACCAAAGCATTTCTGGCGTCTGGCTGGTAGTGGCTGTCTGAGAGATCTCTGTGTTGTTACTTTTCAACAAGATAACGCAATAGGGCACGTTGCTCCTGCTGTTGTGACTTACCTCGATACAGAGGATACTCGACTGTTGGCCTGGACAACACGTTCTCCTGACCTCAGCCACTGGAAACACCTGATCATAGGCTGGACAGAGACCGGCACACCACCAGTCCTCGGACGCAGCAGTTAATGAATTCTGACATACAGCTGATGCAGTACAGGGGCCGCTCTCTGCCAGGCTCGAAACCCCTACTAATTCGTCACAATGCAAACAGAGGACCTGTCCGGTTTTGTTAGATGCAACAAAACAATATTCAAAGTTATTTCATTGATTACTCAAACTAAAAGTCATTGCTACTTCTTCTGTATCGACTGGCGGCTACGTAACCCGGAGAAAAATTCGCTGCATCCAATAGCGGACTCGCCGCTGCCGACAACGCTGTGTTAGCTGGGAGTGGAAGTCGATGACACCCTGATGCGATGGTTTTGCCGTCCGCTGGCGAGGTAGGCACTCCCTCCCCGTAGCTCGGCCCAGAGATAACAGTAAGTATGACGTGTGTGTTTCGATTCGCACTCCGCTTCAGAAGTTCCTCGCCGGCCACGGCGGCCCAGCGGTTCTGGCGCTTCAGTCCGGGACCGCGCGACTGCTACGGTCGAAGGTTCGAATCCTGCCTCGGGCATGGATGTGTGTGGTGTTCTTAGGTTAGTTAGGTTTAAGTAGTTGCAAGTTGTACGGCACTGATGACCTCAGATGTTAAGTCCCATAGTGCTCAGCCATTTGAACCATTTAGAACCACGACGTCCTCGATCCCTCCCGGATCACTGCCCACGTTACCCCTCAGGCGGACCACGATGTCGGATACCGTGTAGTCGTGCTGAACGCTGAACCTGGCCTGCCGGTATAGTAGGCTTTCATACCGGTGCAATGCTAGAGTTTAGAGCAGCTTGAGCTAAGTTGGTTAGACCTTCGGGTGTGCACGTTGATTGGTTGGATTTTTATTTGTTTGGTTTGTTGGACCTAACAGCGAGGTCATCGGTCCTTATCGGATTAGGGAAGAATGGGGAATGAAGTCGGCCGTGCCCATTCAAAGGAAGCATCCCGACATTTTCCTGAAGAGTTTTATTGAAATCACGGAAACCTAAATCAGGATGACTGGACGCAGGTTTCCTCCCGAATGCGAGTCCAGTATGGTAACCACTGCACCACCTTGCTCGGTTTTTTTAAAGTCTATGCTGGCTGCTGTGCTCGAGTCCGACAGCCATGGCTTCGGATCGCTGATCGTCTCGTAGAGCAGCAAGACCAACATTGGAAAATTCTCACACACAAGATGTTAGCATCCCACAACCAGCGAATCGAGTGCGAACAACAGAACGCCATCGATTCTGCTGATTAAATGCTCCAAGCTAATGGAGATATAATATTTATGTCGCCGAGGAGAGGATCTGCTCTGCGACGTCATTCGCAATGACCGAATTTATTGTGCTCTGCCCGGGGCGTCAGCAGTCTTCATTTCCGCTACACATGCTCGACTAATTGTTTACAGGGTCTCTACCGCTTAGTTAAAGTCTTGCTATACGTTGTTACGTCCTACCAAGTGTTTCCTGTGTAATATTACGGGAGTAAAGAAGGCGTTCTGTTTTCATTGTTCTAACCATTTTCTCCTGTGTTACTTGCAGCCTCTTAAGAGTGTCAAGGGAGCTGTCTTCCTGTCCGAGTAACGATGTTGACATGTTTATACTTCCTGGTTGGCAGCTGGGGACAGTTCCGTAATGCCGGCTGTTGGAACTTTGAAAAAGTTTTACTCTCACGTTCTCTTAGTAATTCTGTCGCGTAAAAGCAGCGTTGAATAACCCGTATCTCTGATCCATGCTCTGCTAGACTCGACCCCCAGCTATTAGAGGTGGCAGCTCCAAGTTTTACAACATTGGTACCCACTAATCACTTACAAATTTAATCATGGCCCGCATCTCGTGGTCGTGCGGTAGCGTTCTCGCTTCCCGCGCCCGGGTTCCCGAGTTCGATTCCCGGCGGGGTCAGGGATTTTCTCTGCCTCGTGATGGCTGGGTGTCGTGTGTTGTCCTTCGGTTAGTTAGGTTTAAGTAGTTCTAAATTCTTGGGGACTGATGACCATAGATGTTAAGTCCCATAGTGCTCAGAGGCATTTAATCGTGCAATCTTCCTACTGTACAGTACACGCACAATAACTAAAATTTCTATATCCGGTATACTTCCTGGTGTTGCAGCTGTAATGCTCAGCAATGTACAGGATATTTACTACAAAAAAGTCTTGATCACTATTTATTACGGCGACCGGTTTCGACCACTACTATGGTCTTCAGACCAACGAGTAAGAACCTCCTCCTACTTTAGAATCACCACTAGTGATTCTCCAGCAGGCGGAGGTCCTTACTCATTGGTCTGAAGATAACCACAGTAGTGGTCGAAACCGGTCGCCGTAATAAATAAATTGTGTTCAAGACTGTTTTTGATAGTGAATATTTGTAACATATTTATGACTGTCACTCCCATAATGTATTCAAAAGTAATGTACAGAATGTCTACAGTAAAAATTACAGTTTCAGTACTCTGTAGAAAGGGAACCGCTACTCAGAATGTTAAATTTGAGCAGCGTATTATTGACGCAGGGGAAACGTCACGCAACAAAAACAATTAACAAAAATTTTACCAATAGATGCCGCTGTAAGCGTCTTAACGTAAGTTTGGTGCGCTACAAAAGACTGATGAAGTGCAGTACGAAGGCTGTGGTTTGAGTTGCACATTACACCAACCTCCCTGTTCATCGTGCAGGACTGCACAGTTCGTTAGTCAACAGCTGTGGCACTGTTAGTTAGATAAGGCTATCCACCACGGCAAGATCGTGCAAATGTCGAAGTTTAGCTGTCTTGAGTTCGAAAACTGTGTTAAAAAGCAAAATGGCATCGGTGTTTGGTTGTTCTTGGGCCAAAAATCGGTTAAAAAGCTAAAATCGCATCGGTTTTTAATTTTCGTGAGACTGGCGCAAGACATGTTGAATATGCTGTCCAGCGTTTTCCGCTACAAGTCGAATTCGAGGAACAGTATGTGCCACAACAGATCGGAGTGTCTCGGGTGTCACGTTCAGAATTTCTTGCTCAATGCGCGCTTTTATCTCAACTACGTTCATAATTGAAGTACTGAACACATCTTTCACATAACACCACAGCCAGAAGTCACACGGATTAAGATAGCTATGTGGGGAAATGATGGCTGACAATTCTAGCATTTCCTAAATGCCTCTGGAACAGCCGCTTCACTGGCTGTGCGATGTGCGAAGTAGCGCCATCTCACATAAAAATGATACCACCCACACTTCCACGCTGTTGAACGGGTGGAAATGTCGTTGGTGCGCAAAAGACACTCGTAGCGTATACCAGTGGATCACCTTGGTCGTCTCGGACGCAAACGAACAGCCATGTGCCGCGCGTTTGATGATGTGCGCGCATTGTCCTAATTCTGAGCAGTGGGTCCCTTTCTACAGCATTTTGAAACTGGAACTTTAATTATGGGCACCCTGTAAACACTCATCCTCTCCTCATATGTGAATGGAATAGAATAGTAACTGGCTGACTTTAGTTCCATGGACTTTTACAGTCATGGCTTGCGGAATTAACCTGTCGCACCTGTAGTACAACCTTGAATATTTTACTGTTTTATAGGCGGATGGGAAAGTCAGTGTTGGCATGAGGATGTACTGATGCAAGAGACTTTGTGCGGAGACGGGATTTTATCAAGTCAGCAGGAAAAAATTAAATTATCTACACACAAGGTCGGTGTCTCTCTCTCTCTCTCTCTCTCTCTCTCTCTCTCTCTCTCTCTGGATATCTGCAAGGACGCGCACGCGGCCACACATGAGTTGCTCTTGCCTCTTCCGCCGCACATCCTGGAGTCACGTTTCCACGGAGCATACAGACTCAAGGTCAGCCAGGGATGTGGTGGCGCGAGGTGAGACGTGCGTCATCTTAGAGGCCGTATTCCATCCTCGTTATGCAGCGACTACAAACCAAGAGCAAACGTCTCTGAGAGGGAGCAGTTTGACGACATGTCCGTGTCTCCCTACAGTTAGTTTACCAGTGACACGCTCCTAAGCGCTGTGTGTCTCACAGGGTACGTGTTCTTGTACACTACGTAAAATTTCTCTGTCTGCTTGTTCTAGATTACGTTGCTCCACCTCGGGGCCATTTAGGCACATTTCAAGACCACATCAAAGGAATACTGTAGTAGAACTTGGAGAAATCAGGCATTTTTCATGTTAGCAAATTGGACAATAATAAAAAGAAAACTTTAGTTCAGAAACTTCTAAAACGAAAAAACAAAGATACAGCACAAATAAAAACGACGTCTACCGCTGCCTCCCAATAAAAGTTACTACAATGGAAATTTATCCTGCACTGATGCAAAAAAAAGAATAAATTATTTTTCAAACTTAGTAGTTTCCGAACCAATAAGTTGTCTATTATATTTTTCTAGCGTGTGAGAAATTTGTTAATGAAACACGGGATAGTACACATTAAAATGGCGAGATGGTTGGAGAGTCCTGCCCATAATGCTCCAAACGTTCTCGCTTTGCTAGAACTCTTGCCGTGTAAGGACCGGTATTATCTTGCTGAAATGTAAGCCCAGGATGGCTTGCCACGGATGGCAACAAAAAGGGGCGTATAATATCGTCGACGTCCCACTAAGGGTGTTGCGGATGACAACCAAAGGGGGGCGTGCTGTGAAAGTAAATGGTACCCCAGACAATCAGTCCTGGTTGTGAGGTCAAATGGCGGGCGAAAGTCAGGGTGGTCTCCAAACATGTTTGCGCTGGTCATCGGGGCTTAATTCGAGGTGGGACTTGTCACTGAAGACGGTTCTACAACTACTAATGACATTTCAGGCCAAAGACGTGTGTGGATACTCCTCGGACAGGCACCAATCGTCGCCCGCTATACAGCCTGACAAGCAGGAGCGATGGTCTGCGGTGACATTTCTTTTCATAACAATAACTCTTTGATTGTCATCTACGGTGTCCTCACAGCACAGCGGTGCGTT
Source organism: Schistocerca gregaria (assembly GCF_023897955.1). Lineage (NCBI taxonomy): Eukaryota > Metazoa > Arthropoda > Insecta > Orthoptera > Acrididae > Schistocerca > Schistocerca gregaria. The sequence continues at coordinate 132,215,190 of NC_064929.1, forward strand.
GACGATATTCAACGCCTTCACTGCAAGCCATCCTGGGCTTGCATTTTAGCAAGATAATGCTAGGCTGCACGCAGCGAAAATTTCTACTGCTTGTCTGCGTGCCTGGCAAACCCTACCTTGGCTAGCAAGGTTGACGGATGTCTCCCCAATTGAAACAGTTTGGGCCAATATGGGCAAGACAGTCAACCACGCGTGTTTTTTACAGTTTAAAGCGCTAATTGGTCAGAATTTGACTCGTTATCCCTCAAAACGTGCAACAGTTCTTTGAATCAATGTCACGGCGAATAACCGCTTGCATAAGGATAGGAGGTGGGCCAACGCGTTATTGGCTTTCTCAATTTGTGAAGGTCTCTCTCTCTCTCTCTCTCTCTCTCTCTCTCTCTCTCTCTCCTCTGAATAAATCATGCAATCGTTCTGAAATTGTAATCGGCTGTTTGCCTGTACATACACATGACATACACCGATTTCTTTCCCGGTCAGATAACTCATTCCTTGTACGTGTTTCTTTCGTTTTTCCCCTCTTAGAGTGTATTTGTACTTATGTTACTGAAAACGATTTCATCATAATAGAACAGCTCTCTATTTACTGTTCTGTAACGGTTGGCATTCATGCTACAGATCACTCTTTTTATATGAAACTGTCGTCTGGAAAGGTATTGTGATATCTCATTGAAAAACATTATAAACACTTTCCTCTCGAAAAGAGCATGTAATAGTACTACGGCTCCATTGTAAAATAATTGTTGACCAATTCTCTTCATAGGTACGTACGTAGTAGAGTAGTTCCTAATTATACGGACCCTCCGTGCTATAGCGACACTGTAAACAAACTTCTAAAGAATCAGACACTACTCCATAATAAGTGTAAAACAAACCATGGCGCTATAGAGGAGAGACATACTGAATCAAACGGATTTGGCTGTCAGGATGGCGATGCGTGAAGCCTTGAAAGACATTGAGGGATCTCTCACAAAACCCGAAGGAATTCGGTCATATGTAAAGAGTGCTAGTATCACCAAAGTTAAGTGTCCAGACAATAATGGACGAAATTGGAACTAAAATTGAGGGTGGGAAAGCAAAAGCAGAAATGCTGGACTCGATTTGCAAATGTTCCTTTTCAGAAGAAAATCACGAAGTATTGGCCCAGTTTAATTCTCGAGCCACTGAAAGGACGAAGGAAATACTTATTATTGTTAAAGGCGATAAGAACCAGCGAAAATTGTTATAAGTGAAGAAAGCCCAAGGCTCCGATGGAATCACTATATTGAATTTGCTGTTGAGTTAGGGCTTGTTTCAACAACAATAATAATAACAATAATAATAATAAAGATTAGTCGAACCATAAACCGTGTCTAGTCGTTGGAAGGAAGCACAGTATATCGGCAGTGGTCAACAAAACTAAAACTACCATCCAATATTTTTGACATTCATTTGAATCGTAGAACATATTCGGAGTGAAAGTGTAATGGCGTCTGTCGAACAGAATGGCCTCCTCCATGCCGAACAGCATGGATTCCGAAAACAGCAATCCTACGAAACCCAACTCGTACTTTGCTTGCATCACATTCTGAAAGCCATGGATCAAGGCAGTCAGCTGAAGTCAGTTGTGAAAAGTACCTGACTCTTGCCACACCAACATTTACTATCGAATGCACGATCTTGTGGATCACAAAGAGAAATTAGTGATCGGATTGCAGGCAGGGAGGACAACGTATGTTATTTCGGATGGAGAGTCGACGACACGTGTGGAAGTAACTTCATGCATGCAATACGAAAGTGTATTGGGACCACTGCTGTTCACGTTGTATATTCGTGACGCTGTAGATAATATCAGTAGTCTGACTTCTCGCAGATGATGCAGTTATCTGAGTACTGTCTGAAAAAGCTTCACAAATACTGAGACAGATCTTAAGATTTCAAAGACGAGCAAAGATATATAACTTGCTTTAAATGTATAGAAATATAAAATTATGTACTTCGCAAAAGCACAGTTATCTATGACTACAACATTAATAAGTAGTAGGGATTACGCAACTAATACAAATACCTGGGTGTACCAGTTTATAGGGACATGAGATGGAACGATCACACTGTCTCGGTCGTAGGTGAGGCAGGTGACAGACTTACGTTCTGACAAGAACGATCAGTTCAGGTCGAACAATTACGTATTTATTTATTATGTTTTTTTGTGATCTGGACTGACTGTTTTTTGTTCTAAGTATGATTGCTGCCGTTGCAATATGACATAAAAAATTGTTAGACTACGCTGCGTTGGTGGAAGAGTAGGGAAGTCCAATCTTTCTACAAAGGTTGTTACTTATAAAAGACACACGGTGCCCATTCTAGAATACTGCTCAAATGTGTGGGACTTGTACCAAATAAGGCTAACAGACGATTTTGAAACCATACAGAGAAGGGCAGCACAAATGGTCACAAGTTTGTTTGATGCATGGAAGAGTGTCACGGAAGTACTGAAAGAATTGAACTGGCAGATAGATACAAAACTGGTCCGATAAATCCTACTAATAAAGTTACAAGAATAGGATTTAAATGATGACTCCAGGAATATACCAGAACCACCTACCTATCTCTCCCATAGGTATAGATTAATTACAGCAGGCATGTAGGCATTTAAGAATTATTCCTACGCTATATATTTGAATGGAACCGGGAAAAGCCATAACTGGTAAAAGGGACGTACTCTCTGCCACCCACTTAATTACAGTTTGCAGAGTGTGCTTTTAGATGTCTTCATGCAACCGTTGCAACGTGTCATGAAAGGAAAGATAATAATAATTTAAAAACTGGGAAGACACGAGAGCATAAAATTCGTTAACCTAACGTGTTGCATGATGACTCCACAGTGTCCTGATTTTGCACACACGCAACCTGGAACGTACTCAGGATTATAGAGCTGTTATCTCTGCACTGTCCGTTAAAACAGCGGTGTTACTGACTTCTCACGAAGTGTTCGGTAGCCGTTCTACACGCAGGCACTCGAGGCACACCCGATTTTACCAGACAGTCGCGTTTGTAAAACGGGCTTAACCCAAAACGCAGCATTACAACAGAGTAAGTCATTTAATGATCTTGCACCTGCCATCGTTGTGTTACGTATGATCGTCGTCCGATAGCTGAAATTATCTCACTATCCTTTCCCACGGCGAGGTAGGCCCAATGCTGTAATGACATCTTTAACGACATGTCGTTGAACCCTAATTATTCTTTCTTTCGTCCTTACACGCCTGCATAAATTAGATTCCGCTGGGCTGCACGACTTCCTCGGTTTCTGAACAGTTTTAATTATAGATGGGAAAAACCGACGTGTTAAAACCTATACCGGTATCTTAGTTCTGAGTAATCAGTATTTTTCGTATGTGTTCTGTCTGGGTTACAATAGCTCTCTTCATTTTTCACAAGGTACTGGACAAAAGACGAGAATATCATTTAGCCATAGCAGCTGTCTTTTTTCGTTTTTTAAATAAACATTTTTTTAAGGAACAAGTAATTTTTACTCGTCAAATTGAAATATCGCGTCCTTCTAGAAAACAAAAAAGCTATCAGTCCTGTTTTAATAACAATGCCGATAGAAATGGACAACAAACATATGCCATAAAAATTAGTACAGCATTGCTGAGACAATATTAGATTGTACGCGTGTATATGCAGTGTGCAAGACTTCCTCCATCTCGTCTGTATGGTAGTTCCACACTGCTGCGTCCATCATCAGTTGTGTAACGAAATGGCACCATCCCTAGTCCGTAAATATTTTATAAGGGTGGAATGAGTGAAGCAGAATGCTCCACTTGCTGAAAAAGGTCAAAAATGGGAGGAGGCACAACGAACACGTGAGATAATATTAAAAGAGAACTTAAAACGTAACAGTTAATTCCTAGTTTACAATAAAAACAGACAGCAGCTGATCTACTGCCTGTGCCTACATGATGTGGCCTTATTTGCTTGAAGCTCTTGAAAACGGACAAATTAACCACGAAAAATAGTTTTCAACCTCAGTTTCCACCCTTTAGCACGGACTATTGTTAGTGTCGAAATAGTGGTACGATCCCCGATGACATGATTTTCGAGCGGAATGTAGTGAATAGGAGAATACTGGTGATTTTTGTAGTAGTCAACCAATTATCACTTTCGAGAAAAGCAGTGAACAGTGGACCGGATATGTTTCCTTTTATTTTAATATTTAATATGATATTTTGATTTTATGCATCTTTAAATCGAGGGAGTCAGTATTTGTCTTTCTAAAATTTTTGCGTTTACTGCAGTAAATAATAGGAATAAAAAATCTGAAATCGGTTATTTCGTAAACCGGTTATTTTGAGCGGTTTCATCAACGCGGATAAACTGGCGTTGAAAAAAAAAAGATATAACTGGAAGCGCTTACTTCAGCGATAGCAACTGTCTCTGGTTTCAGCTACTGCTTCCCGGGTAGAAAAGTGCATCCGTCATTGAGGTCTTTTGGCATCTTCTTTGCCTGTGGGCTGACATCAAAAACTTCTGGCTCTCCGGCGGTTATAAGAGTTGGCGATAAGCGCACGTGTCGGGACACGAGTAAATGTACTGTAAGCGCCGAGCGGCCGTTTGTCAGGAGTCCGGAGCGCGGACAATGAATCGGAGCGAGACGGGCGCAGTCGGCGAGCGAGCGGCGCTGGCACAGTGGCCGGGCCCTGGCATCCGTCGAAAGGACGCGAGCCCGCGGGGCCGCGCGGTGGCAGAGGCGCACGTGACAGTGCAGCTGAGGGGGAACGCGTAGGAAACAAAGTCGTTTTGAAGGGAGCTGGGCACTGCGTGTGTGTTAACCGACGACAAATGGAACAAATCTTAATGATCTTCTCCATTATTCTACAGAAAATTTTTTTGGGTTCGTAGCTGATGATCGTATATCATGAAACAGATCACCTCCGGCTTCGGTTGGTTGGTTTATTTATTTATCCACTAGCTTAGAAACCTTGGGTTGACAAGGAATTTATTTACAGCTGTGCGTCCACGCCCTTACCACGCAGCCTCAGGACTTGAGCTTAATGTTTATGGCGTCATACCTCCTAAACCTTGTGTACTACAAACGTATAATTTTTCTGGTACGTTCAGCGCGATATGTGGATACTGGCTGCAAAAGGTGTTGTGAATACAAGTAGTGGTAAAGGAGTAATAAGTGGTAACCACATGCTTCATGCGGAACTTCCAGTACATGAACGGCAGAACGGCAGAACGGCAGTAAGCGATATAATTTTTCCTTTCATCAGTTTGTACGGGTTGTCGGGGAGAAGAAATTTCCTATAGGTCTGAAATTATTTGTAAAGTTAGTTGCATGTCGCTATGTACCGTCACTCTCGAATACTGGATGAACAAAGTTTGACGATTCACTCGTCGCAGGCTATTCTGCTTTTTCACTCCAATCCCTTGTATAAGCAGGTGGTCCTTACCCCACACCGATTGTTGCCTGACAGGAAGGTACATCGTGTGTGGCAACTTAACTAGTTTAGGTGATTTTTATATGTATCGATTCTGTCATGAAAAGTTTCGAAATTAAAACATCATCATCATCTATCCTTAACTATTATACAGAGGCTAATTTTAGACTTGATAACTACTCCTTGTATCAGTTAACACGATGGTAACTTAGGGCTTCAGTTCAACGACCATATATAACATGGTCTTTGTTCCATATTTTGTTGCTTTTTCAAGTGTGTTAGCTACGATATAACATTTTTTAAATATTTTCTCTGATAAGTAAGCATCAATGTTCAAAATTCACTTTTAGCTATTTATTAAACAACCAGAAACGCCTACGCCACTCTGGACATAAAAAACGACGCCAGACAAAACGCCCCCCCCCCCCCTTTTTCAGCCGATATTATGCTAGTAGTTGCATGTAACACTGCTTCTGGCCTTCGCATTGATGTCAGTTAGGAGAGGGAGAGAACTCACTCGTTGATGCGTAGTTCCCGTAGGATACGAGGACAGTCATAGCACGAAACACACCTGCAAACCATCAGATACCAACCACGCCTGATCTGAACTCTAGCCTCCACCCACGGCGAATTTAAACCCCTCATTGTGCCATCGGTGGACTATGTTTAGCATGACGGGAAAGAGGAGAAAATTCCTGACTCGTCAGACCACCCTAAATTCCTAGAGTTCCTAGACTGTTAGCCGCTGAAGGCGTGCATCTTTATGTATTGCCCTGGAGTGTGACCTTTTCTGCAGTACCCAACTTCATTGTTAATGTGTCAGGAATGGCGAGGAAGCAAAAGCATTTGGTACCCGTTGAAATGAAAATTCAAACATATTTTAATTGCATGGATGTTTAATGCCGTAAAAAGGAAAGGCAGGCCTAGCGAAGCCGCCGAAACTGAATGGGCTGCTGCCCAAGAGAGCAGGAGAGGAAAACGTCTGGTCGGGTTAGAAGCTGCCAGCCGAAGAGAGCGGACGGTGTGTCCGCTGCCGGCGGCTGGCCGCGGCTCCACCCCCACGTGACCGCCTCCAAGCCTCCCTAGTGCACAGCCAAGTTGTAAACGCGCAGTTACGTAGCGTTACCTCATGAGCACTGCCGATGTTTCAATACGTGAGTTTCAAAGTGGTTCTGTCCAGTTTTGTGCAACGTGACTGATATGCTCGAACAAGACGCCAGGCAGAAGGCACTGGCGAACATGAACTGAAAAGTAAAAATAAAATTTCACACTATTAAATCCATTCAGTATTGGCTCCCACTGTACATCATATTTCACTTGTGTGGAATTACCATCGCAAGGATCTTTCGGAAATTGGTCATGATGGTTCAAATGGCTCTAAGCACTATGGGGCTTAACAGCTGAGGCCATCAGTCCCCTAGAACTGAGAACTACTTAAATCTAACTAACCTAAGGACATCACACACGTCCATGCCCGAGGCAGGATTCGAACCTGCGACCGTGGCAGCAGCGTAGTTCCAGACTGAAGCGCCTAGAACCGCTCAGCCACTCCAGTCGGCGGTCATGATGGATCTGTGTTTATTGTGAGCAGCAGCTCGCGTCTTGTACGAAACCGAGTGTCACTGACAAGGTGTGACACTGGCCTTGGATCGCTGTCCGTTGGAATGATCTGACGACCACTGTTGTGACGCCGGAATACGTAGCTGCTAGCTGTATACCATTCCTTGTAGACTCATCGGAGGGTTCGCGTTGATACGCAAACAAATCGGGTAACTTCATTAACACTGTGGCCATGGACACGCCCAAACATGGTAACTGACCTATACTATTGTCACCTCTCCACACCGACCCATGTCACTGCACTGATTCCATACAACCGACCTTATGACTTGTCTTAGAAGATAGGTTAAGGACAGGGAAACCTACGTTTCTAGCATTTGCAGGCTTAGAAAAAGCTTTTCACAATGTTGACTGGAATACTCCCTTTGAAATCCTGAAGGTGGCAGGCGTAAAATACAGGAAGCGAGGGGATATTTACAGTTGGTACAAAAACCAGATAGCAGTTACGAGAGTCGACAGGCAGGAACGGGAAGCAGTGCTTGGGAAGGGAGTGAAACAGTTGTAGCCCATGCCCGATGTTTTTCAATCTGTGTATTGAGCAAGCAGCAAAGGAAACGAAAGAAAAATTCGGATTTGGAATTAAAATCCATGGAGAAGAAATAAAAATTTTCAGGTTCGCCGATGACAAATTCTGTCAGAGACAGCAAAGGACCTGGAAGAGCAGCTGAACGGAGTGGACAGTTTCTTGAAAGGAGGATATAAGATGAATATCATCAAAAGCAAAACGAGAATACTGGAATGTAGTCGAACTAAATCGGGTGATGCTGAGGGAATCAGATTAGGAAATGAGATGCTGAAAGTAGTAAATGAGGTTTGGTATTTGGGGAGCAAATTAACTGATGATGGTCAAAGTAGAGAGGATATAAAATGTAGACTGGCAATGGCAAGGAAAGCGCTTCTGAAAAAAAGGAAAATTTATAACATCGAATATAGATTTAAGTGTCAGGAAGTCGTTTCTGAAAGTATTTGTATGGAGTGTAGCCATGTATGAAGGTGAAACATGGACGATAAATAGTTTGTACAAGAAGAGAATAGAAGCTTTCGAAATGTGGTGCTACAGAAAAATGCTGAAGATTAGATGGGTAGATCACATAACTAATGAGGAGCTACTGAACAGAAGTGGGGAGAAGAGAAGTTTGTGGCACAACTTGACTAGAAGAAGGGATCGGTTGGTAGGACACGTTCTGAGGCATCGGGGAACACCGATTTAGTATTGGAGGGTAGCGTGGAGCGTAAAAATCGTAGAGGGAGACCAAGAGATGGATACATTAAGCAGATTCAGAAGGCTGTAGTTTTCAGTTGGTACTGGGAGATGAAGCTTGCACAGGATGGAGTAGCATGGAGAGCTACATCAAACCACTCTCAGGACTGAAGACCACAACAGCAACATAATTGCAAATTTAAAGTTATCAGATTTTTCCTTTATTTTTAATGTGAAACCTTGCTTCTTGCCAAATATCACGATTCTGCCAGCGGGGATATACCATATACGTTTTGGTGAGTGAGTCTGTCTGTCACAAATGGCCGTATCTTTTTACTGAATTGTCATAAAACCTTCACTTTTTTATATCGCCAGGGAACTGTAGACCCTAATTTGTGGCATAAATTTCAATTTGATACGTCTATTCGTTCCTGAGAAGAGGGTTTCTAAGAGTCGGACAGACACATTCCCCCTCAGCATCACTTTGGAAAGGAATATGTGGAAAACACTCGTAGGAAAAGGAATATGATTATCTTACAGCAGATGTCTTCAGACGTTGGGAATAACTTCCGATGTAGTAGGAGGAAGTCGTAAGTCGTGGCGAACCACGTCAAACAGGTCAGAACACTAACGACGAAAAGTTATTGAGATGACTCCGCATCAGCTATTTGATGCCCTTTCAATATTCTACCAAGCTCGAAGTATGTCGCACTTCACGGAATTGCATAGGAGCTTTAAAGAGCCGAGATGGAGTCGTTATTTCATACATCATAGACATGGCTGTGGCACCGCAAAGATGAAACCCTTGAAAAGACTATCTCACTGAGAATCGTAAACAGCCGTAAATTTACTTGTATCTCTCTTTAAGACGTGTTGCAACCGTGTAGAACCAGTGACTCTCTTCTTAAAACGCACGTGTTAGCTTCTTTTTACGTGTTGTTAAGAGGAAAACCTTGAAATTGACTGTAATTAAGGTGCGTCCTCAGCTCCAAGGCCAGGCGTGATGGTGAGGTGATCCTCTCGTTACACAGCTCTCTGAAAACTCGTAAACTATTGAAATATATCCTTGTCTCCCACAATAACGTGTCCATAACAGTGAGGCTAAAAATTGTGACAGAGTAATCATCTGCAACATCTAATAATGTGGCCAATTATTGCAAAAGTTAAGATAAACTGCACAAGATTGTGAAACTTGACTTTCTTCCGGCGCAGTATATCTTCAGCTTACGGGAAGCAACCGGGTGACGTGTTTGGCATCTGCCGATATTTCGACAGGTGTACACATCATCATTTTCAAGGCACAAATGCAGCGAAGTTGCTCTGTGCAATGACATTTAGACCCACAGTAAGACGAATAAGAGCCGTAATAGGGTGTACGAAGAAAGAGATACACCCATCTGACGCCACTACACAACGAAACATGACCAACGGCGCAATTTATCGATAGTTAAAATTAATAGTAATAGTAATAACTTTGTCCCTCTTTGTTTGACCAGGGAGGGAGCAAAATTCCAAACAGAATTTAAGGGAACACCTCCGCTTCTCTTTGTTAAGTTCGCTTCCTGGTTATTTTCATGAGTCACGCGATTCACTATTGGTTGACAGCGCAACGAACGTTTGATCTGTCTTTCGCTACAACTATTCTGACGCAAGATGACTTCGAGGTGGTTTAACTCAGGTGATAAACTATCAGATTCTGATAAGGAGACCACCAGACTTGTTAGCCGCGAATTTCAGTGAGTTTTCAGCGTGTTGTAAGTGCACGCGTCCTGAGTACCCGATTAGCGACTTTTCGTGCGATGGCTCCTAGTTTGTGAGAAAATCGGTGTTGGAAGCTTTATGCGTACCGTCCATACGTATAACGTTACATATTTTTCGAGCGAGCGACCGTTGCGCAGTGGTTAAAGTTCATGGTTATTACGCTGATTGTAAGAGTTCAAACGCTGCCCAGATATCTTTCTTTTCAATTTCATTGTATAAAATATCATTAAATGGTATAAGTCACATAAAATTATTCAAATGTAGTCATTTTCGCAGTAATAATATAATTAACAAATCAAATACACTCCTGGAAATTGAAATAAGAACACCGTGAATTCATTGTCCCAGGAAGGGGAAACTTTATTGACACACTCCTGGGATCAGATACATCACATGATCACACTGACAGAACCACAGGCACATAGACACAGGCAACAGATCATGCACATTGTCGGCACTAGTAGAGTGTATATCCACCTTTCGCAGCAATGCAGGCAGCTATTCTCCCATGGAGACGATCGTAGAGATGCTGGATGTAGTCCTGTGGAACGGCTTGCCATGCCATTTCCACCTGGCGCCTCAGTTGGACCAGCGTTCGGGCTGAACGTGCAGACCACGTGAGACGACGCTTCATCCAGTCCCAAACATGCTCAATGGGGACAGATCCTCTGATCTTGCTGGCCAGGGTAGTTGACTTACACCTTCTAGAGCACGTTGGGTGGCGCGGGATACATGCGGACGTACATTGTCCTGTTGGAACAGCAAGTTCCCTTGCCGGTCTAGGAATGGTAGAACGATGGGTCGATGACGGTTTGGCTGTACCGTGCACTATTCAGTGTCCCCTCGACGATCACCAGAGGTGTACGGCCAGTGTAGGAGATCGCTCCCCACACCATGATGCCGGGTGTTGGGCCTGTGTGCCTCGGTCGTATGCAGTCCTGATTGTGGCGCTCACCTGCACGGCGCCAAACACGCATACGACCATCATTGGCACCAAGGCAGAAGCGACTCTCATCGCTGAAGACGACACGTCTCCATTCGTCCCTCCATTCACGCCTGTCGCGACACCACTGGAGGCGGGCTGGACGATGTTGGGGCGTGAGCGGAAGACGGCCTAACGGTGTGCGGGACCGTAGCCCAGCTTTATGGAGATGGTTGCGCATGGTCCTCGCCGATACCCCAGGAGCAACAGTGTCCCTAATTTGCTGGGAAGTGGCGGTGCGATCCCCTACGGCACTGCGTAGGATCCTACGGTCTTGGCGTGCATCTGTGCGTAGCTGCGGTCCGGTCCCAGGTCGACGGACACGTGCACCTTCCGCCGACCACTGGCGACAACATCGATGTACTGTGGAGACCTCACGCCCCACGTGTTGAGCAATTCGGTGGTCCGTCCACCCGGCCTCCCGCATGCCCACTATACGCCCTCGCTCAAAGTCCGTCAACTGCACATACGGTTCACGTCCACGCTGTCGCGGCATGCTACCAGTGTTAAAGACTGCGATGGAGCTCCGTATGCCACGGCAAACTGGCTGACACTGACGGCGGCGGTGCACAAATGCTGCGCAGCTAGCGCCATTCGACGGCCAACACCGCGGTTCCTGGTGTGTCCGCTGTGCCGTGCGTGTGATCATTGCTTGTACAGCCCTCTCGCAGTGTCCGGAGCAAGTATGGTGGGTCTGACACACTGGTGTCAATGTGTTCTTTTTTCCATTTCCAGGAGTGTAAGACGTCTTTGTGGCACATGAATGGTGACGTCGGTTATCTGGGGTGCATCGAAGATATAGTGGGTGTGGTAAGTCATACATACGACACGCTAAGCACTGGGTCTCCGTATACCGCAGTGGAGAAATATGCAGCGTTAAGACTGAGCTAGGAAGGAAAATTGCTGAGCACAGGTAAATGGCCTCAGGTCAGAGAACACTGTAGGCCTAATCCTTACTATATACAACGTAGATGAGACTCAGGTACGTAACATGTCCGTAGTATATAGAACAATATATAGTGACTATGATAAGTTTTATGGTGGGCAAATAAGGAGGAACTTCAAAATCAGGTTTAGGGATCGTTTTATGTAAGTGAATTAGCTGTTGCAGCATTTAGTATCATTTAAGAGAGTCATTCTGTTAATGACATCGAACATTACCATTGTTCAGAAGGCAGGAAAACATAGATTACGAAATATCTCAGAAGTAGAGACATACATTCACTTCACGGATCACCCAGACAATGTCCTTAAAGAACAGAGGTACTTACGAAATAAGATTATATACACGCTAAAACTAAACCAGACGCGCCGTGACGAATACTCCGAATGGGACAGAAATCGGAAGATGTTATGTACATGTACAGACAAACGAAATGATTATAATTTCATAAACGGTAGGAAGTATTCCCGTGTGTGGTTGGGTACGATGTCGCTGAAACGTAAGCCCAGGACGGCTTGCCATGAAGGGCAACAAAACAGGGCACAGAATATCGTCGACGTACCAGTGTGCTCTAATGGTGCCTCGGATGACAGCCAAGAGGGTGCCACTATGAAAAGAAATGGTACCCCAGACTATCACTCCTGGTTGTCAGGTCAAATGGCGAGCGAAAGTCAGGTTGGTGTCTCACCGTTGCCCGAGCTTCTCCATTCACGTCTTCGATAGCCATAGGGGCTCAGTTCGAATGTACTCATTACTCCAGTCAATCAGATTCCAGGCCAAAGACGAGCTTGGAGATGCCCTGGACAGCAGTGCCATACCAACCGGACTTCCGCCCGCCATTTGACCCGATAGCCAGGAGCGACGGTCTGGGGTATCATTCTCTTCATGGCAGCACCGCTTTGGTTGTCATCTGCTGCGCCATTATAGCACAGTTGTACTTCCGTACAATGACTATATTCTGCACTCCGTTTTGTTGCCCTTCATGGCAAGCCGTCCTGGGCTTACGTTTCAGCTACATCGTGTCCACCCGCACACGGGAATACTTCCTACTGGTTCTCTTCCTGCTTCTCAAACACTACCTTGGCCAGCGAGATCGCCGGATGCCTCCACAATGATAACGTCTGGAACATTGTGGGCGGGGCTTTCCAACCGGCTCAGTATTTTGACGATCTAACGCACCAGTGGGACAGCATTTGGCACGATATCCTTCCGGACGACATCCATCAAGTCTGTCAGTCAATGCCAAGTCTAATAACTACTTGCGAAAGGTCCAGAGGTGGACCAATTCGTTACTGTCTTGCTCAATTTGTAAAGATCTTTCTGCTGATGAAATCTGCCAATTTTTCTGAAATTTTAACCATTTGTTTTCTCATTGCATTGACATCTCATCTACAGATTTACGTCCCCTTCGGATTCTTCGTTCGTGCTTAAAAAAAAGTTTTTGCAGTTTCTTACACAGAATTCAACAAAACCTGACGTTTTAATTTCAGAGAATGGGCATATGATTAGTGAAACTGAACAGCTCAAATTTCTAGGTGTTCAGGTAGATAGTAAAGCGTCGTGGGAACCCCACCTTTAGGATCTGGTTGAAAGACTTAATGCTGCTATTTTTACTACTCGAACGGTATCTGAAGAGAGTGATCTTGAGACACGGACATTAGTGTACGTTGGTTATTTTCATTCGCTTATGTCGTATGATACTTTATTTTGGGATAACTCTTGTCATTCTCAACGGATATTTGTGGCTCAGAGACGGGCGGTTCGGGCAATAAGTGGTATAAGTTCACGAATCTCTTGTCGACCCCCCTTCACGAGTCTGGGGATTTTGACATTAGCCCCCCCCCCCCTCTCTCTCTCTCTCTCTCTCTCTCTCTCTCTCTATCTCTTTCTCCCCCTCCCCCTCCCCCCCCCCTCCCCCCCCCTCCCTCCCGCTCCCTCTCTCATATTATTATATATATATATTCCTTACTGTCATATGTTGTTAACAGTATTAGCTTATTCCCAAGAATAAGCAGCTTTCACTCAGTTAATACTCGGCAGCAATGAAACCTGCATTTAGATCGGACTTCCTTAACTCTTCCGCAAAAAGGTGTGCAGTATACTGATGCATCCATTTTCAATGAACTAACGCTAGAATTCTAAAAGCCGGCTGGTCCCTCGGTGCGCTCAACGTCTCGGACGATTTGGGAGAAAAAAGAATCACTGACGTCGTGCAACTTTGTGCCGTTGTCAGCATATGCTCCTGCAGGGTACCGACTCCAAATGTCTACTTCAAGGAGATACTCTGGCCGTGTTCGCCGCGGAACTGACTGAGATGGACGTGGATGCACTGACACTAGCAACTCCTGTCGGGCCTGTCACCCGTTGTCATTGACAAGGCGGGTCGCCCTTCTCTACTCCCTGCGGCACAGGACACTTTTTACGATCACTCTTCTTGTTGCGACTGTGACTGACGCCACACTGACGAGACACCTGTTAGCAGCCGGCCGGTGTGGCCGAGCGGTTCTAGGCGCTTCAATCCGGAACCACGCTGCTGCTACCGTCGCAGGTGCGAATCCTGCCTCGGGCATAAATGTGTGTGACGTCCTTCGGTTAGTTAGGCTTCCGTAGTTCTAAGTCTAGGGGTCTGATGACCTCAGTGTTAATTCCCATAGTGCTTAGAGCCATTTTTAAATCAAAGATCTTAGCAGTAATCCACGAGCTTTCAAATCGAAACTGATAAGTTGCCTCATGGGTCACTCCTTCTATTCTGTCGAGAAGTACCTTGAAAATTAAATGAAACAATAAGTTTACTGTTACCAGTCACTGTTTATTTGTTTCCACGACGCGTTTCGAAGGTTTAAACCTCCATCATCAGGTGGATATACATCAGTTAATATGGCATTTGTGTGTTTGTGTTGTGTTACGATTTCTTTGGAGGAAGTTGTGACACTGTCTAGTGGAGAAAACAAAACAGTATTTCAGAACTTGGTCTGTTTTGACAAAAATTGAACTTGTATCTAGCAGTAAACATAAATTAAGATAAAGTACCTCCAGTGGTCACAGGATCCTTTCACAGTCGTAACACATCTCATGAACACTTGTTAGGACGTATATTCTCTGGACTTTGTGAGAACGTTTTCTCTTTTGCTGTACGATCCATGCACCTAATAGATTACGACTCCATATTTGTTTATACAATATGATAGTGTTCATGTGATGTGTTACGACTGTGAAAGGATCCTGTGACCACTGGAGGTACTTTATCTTACTTAATTTATGTTTACTGCTAGATACAAGTTCAATTTTTGTCAAAACAGACCAAGTTCTGAAATACTGTTTTGTTTTCTCCACTAGACAGTGTCACAACTTCCTCCAAAGAAATCGTAACACAACACAAACACACAAATGCCATATTAACTGATGTATATCCACCTGATGATGGAGGTTTAAACCTTCGAAACGCGTCGTGGAAACAAATAAACAGTGACTGGTAACAGTAAACTTATTGTTTCATTTAATGTCAATAACAGTCACGGTAAAGCCTAACCTAAAAATGTACCTTGAAAAATTAAGCTCATTCTTGTTGTATTGTTGACTGCGTGTAGTTGAAGTTACAAACTGAATTTTTTTCGGGTTCATAAACATTTTATTTCTACCTATTCTTTGATGTTGTAATTTCACGTACTGACATGTTCCATGAACTTGGAGCTTTGTTCCTCAATTTGGTCCTACGGAAGTCGACGTGTAAATAAAGTATGTAGTCAGCATCTCTGAAGAGGATCCGGAAGTTGGAGCCGACGGGAGCGTCCTCTTGCGTGTTACGCAACGCAGCGTCTGCACGCCGCAATGAAAAAGGAAAGTAGCAGAGGCGGGTTAGCGGCGATCAGACAGCTCCTCGAGTCTTGGGCTGGCCGGCGGCCAGCCGGCGACATCAAAGCCGCGGCCCGATAGCCGCCGTAATAGCCTCAAGTGGCGCCCGCCGCTCTCACCGCGTCTAAAGACGAACTCCTCTCCTGGCAGCGGCGCACGCCGTGATGCTGCAGCTGGCGAGGCGTACACACGGCGGGTCACCGTTCCCTCGCATACACGTACACGGAACACATTGCTCGTCACGTCAGGTACGCTTCTGAGCCGTTTCCGAAAAATTGAGCTTCATAGTGCCTGGTGATGCCACAACGGAAGCGCCAACAGTGCAGTAGCGACGTTACCGCGACCGGCTTGAGCCCAAGACAGAGATCTGGCCGGGCTGTGCCCCAGTCCCCCCCCCCCTCGTCTTCCACCAAACATCTGTATCACTATAACGGATCATATATCATATTTCTGCGGAATGCAATCATCATTTCCGCCCGCTGTGGCCGAGAGGTTTTAGGTACTTCAGTCTAGAACCGCGCGGCTGCTACGGTCGCAGGTTCGAATCCTGCCTCGGGCATCGATGTGTGTGATGTCCTTTAGTTAGGTTTCAGCAGTTCTAAGTTCTAGGGGACTGATGACCTCAGATGTTAAGTCTCATAGTTGTTACAGCCATTTTTGGAATCATCATGACGGCGGCGACGACGATGACCAGTACGTTTCTGGCAACAAAAAATAAAGCTATAGTAAGGAACCGTGATGAAATGAACACTTATATATCGATTGTCATCATGCGTGTATCGAGTGTACAGTGTACGTAATTCAAAGAGAGTATAGGCCGTCTTAAAATTATAAACAGCAGACCAGTTGCAGTGGATAAAGAAATTTGTCTTCTTCAGAAGGTAACAATTTTACGTAAGTAAGGACTAATGTACCATCAGCGTATTTACAATTGTTGGCATAGATCCACGTGTCAAAAATAAAATATAGCCGTAGAATTAGGGTTTGTCACGTTAATATGAAATAGCTCATCGATCTTGCAGAGCTCCCAATCGTATGCTACAAGATTTGTGGTTCTCACGCTTTCCTAATTGAAAATGGCGTTGAGCTGGTTAGCCAACAATAGGTGAAAAATAAGTATCCCCTCTGATTCTGCAACAAGTCGATGTGCAACCGCTTGCACATACTTTGCTTTACATGTGGCAAGGGCCTTACCGACCATACGCCTGCTCTGAGCCTCTTCCACTTCTTTCTGTCCAATGCGCTGTTTGTCCAGTTGCTGTTGTTGTTCATCCTAGTTATGTCCTCCCGAATGTTACCCCGCCATCTTATTCTCGGTCTTCTTCTTCCTCTCGTTCCATCTACTGTTCTGCTGAATGCCATCCTAGGTAGTCTTTACTGCCATTCTTTCTATATGTCCTGCCCAATTCAACCCTCTACTCTTGAGCACTTCGACGATGTTACGGTGTTTGTACAGCCCCCCTTAATTCATTTCTTCTGATTCTCCATTCCATGTTATTTTCGTCGAATACAGGTCCAAAAATTTTCCTTAGTACCTTTCTTTCGAATATTAAGTTTTTCATCATCTTCCTTTCTAAATATTAATGTTTCACATCCGTTTAATATCACAGGTATAATGGCCAATTGATATAATCGGATTTTGAAGTTACTGCTAAGTGATCTCTTCACAGAATTTTGATGAAACTGGGAAATGACTTGTTTGCTGTTGCTAGACGGGCATCTGAATGGTGGGGTCCATGTGGTTCCCAAGTTGTGCAGCGACTATAAACCATAAAATTACCAAATAAGCAGCAACCAGTCGCAAAATCATGTTTTCTTTATTTACTTTTGCAAATCGATTTCAACTGATTAACAACCATCGTCGGTACTTTCAGCGAATATATGCCCTCAGTAGTAACACTGTCTTAAGCAGAGGACCTCTGCTGGTTGCTCCCTATTTGGTAACTTCTATATCTGTTCTGTTGTTATTACTAAAAAGACTTCCTAGATCCTTGAAGTGGTCAACAGTCTTGAAATTGAATCCGGCTTGTAGATGCTTTTCATTATTTTAATAAACCCTTTCTTTAAATTCTTTTTAGTTAATATTCATGTCCATAGCTAGCCCATCATCTGTTTGGTATCGATTCGTTTTGAAATTTTGCGCAGATGCGATTATAGAGTGATAGTCTGTGGAAATGAATTTACTCTGATACGCAATCGGCTTTCTTTTACAAAATGTGACAGGTTCTACTTCGGAAACACTAATAAAACGAAAATGGCGCTCGACAATGACTTCGTTAAAATTACGAATGCATACCGTTTCCCCCCTGCGGGTTCGGGGGTACGAATAGGCCCGCGGTATTCCTGCCTGTCGTAAGAGGCGACTAAAAGGAGTCTTCAAAGTTTCGGCCTTATGTGATGGTCCCCACTTGGGTTTGACCTGCCATTTTCAAAATTTCCGTTGTTAGTGCGTGCCATTTGGGGAAGGACGCCTTATGTGGTGTTTTTCTATTGGTCCATCGTGCACCTCCATATTGCATGCTATCTATTGTCGTGTGGAGGGATTTACACCCCATGTCTTCTGGGTTGCCTCCTCGTCTTGTGCGCAATCCCCTTCTTAGCGCCCACGGCAATTGTGGACCCTTTCAACACCTAAAATCCAGCACGGTAGCCAGTCCGTTGTGGTGGGGTCGTCATGTACCCTCTTGGTGGTAGCCCCCTGACCACGCAGGGATCGCACTACAGATGCCAGAGCTGTTTCCTCCCCATGCATGCCAAGGAGTATGTGCCCATCTTGTCTGGGGCACGGGGACTCCGGGCAATGGGATATCGGCCAGGTACCCGTTGCTTTGGCTGGGTGGCGCCCTTGGGGAGAGCCCTCGTTCGGAGTAGGTGGCATCTGGGCGGATGTGGCGCAATGAAGCGCAATAAATCTCAGCAAGCTGGTGGCCGCACTGCCACCAGCGTCTCTAAGCGAGGTAAAATTGAATTCGATGCTGCACAATATGATCCTCAGTCGTTCCCCTCGTTGGCTGCGCCATGGGAGGGACGCAGATCTTTTGCCAAGCAGGAGCCTTATGTACCACAATACCTTGTCTGCAGCAGAAGTGATGGTGACTCCTTTCTTTCGACAAAGCCTATGTTTTTTGTGGAACACCTGGAGGATAAGTTTGGGGAAGTGGCGGGTTTGTCTAAAATGAGGAATGGGTCCATCCTCCTCAAGACGGCCTCCCCAGCCCAGTCACGGGCGTTGCTCTTGTGTGATAAGCTGGGAGACGTCCCTGTTACCGTCACTCCCCACAGTAGCTTAAATATGGTCCAGGGGATTATTTACCATCGCGACCTCTTGTTACAGTCCGATGACGAGCTGAGAGCTGACTTGGAACGACGTGGTGTGCATTTTGTCCGTCGTGTGCACAGAGGACCCAAGACCAACAGGGTGGCCACCGGTGCCTTTATCTTGGCCTTCGAGGGTGCTGTATTGCCTGAGAAGGTCAAAGTAATGGTTTACCGTTGTGACGTCAAGCCATACGTCCCTCCCCCGATGCGGTGCTTCCAGTGCTGGAAGTTTGGGCATATGTCCTCCCGTTGCCCATCCAGTGCCACATGTCGAGATTGCGGACGCCCCTCCCATCCCGATTCTCCATGTGCGCCTCCGCCTGTCTGTGTCAACTGTGGGGAACACCACTCTCCATGCTCGCCGGACTGCCCCGTTCTTCATAAGGAGCGGAAGATTATGGAATTTAAGACCCTGGACCGGCTTACTTATCGCGAGGCAAAACTGAAATTTGAAAGGTTGCATCCTGTCCCTCTTCAAACTTCTTATGCTGCAGCTACGTTATCGTCGCCCTCGCGGGCGGCAGTTGTCGCCTCCTCTGTGCCGCCTTCAGTTGGCCCTCGGGGCCGTCCATCTCTGTCTGCCCCCCTTGTGTCTGGGGGCAAGCCTTCCTCTGTTGCCCCCTTAGCAGTTGGGGGCAAACCCCCTTCTGTCACTCCCCCCGCACATGCTTCAGGAGTGACATCTGCTCCAAAACCAGGGGGCTCGATCCCTCCCCCTCCCCCTCCCCCTTCTCTGCCGGCGTCGTCTCCGCCGGCGTCGTCTCTGCCGGCTCCTCTCTCGCGGAAGGGGTCCCTCGGGGCCCTCCCTTCTTCCGTTTCTTCTGCTACCCCGCCGGATGTCAGCCAGTGGCTGAAGGTTCATCCACCTGCTGGTCGTAGGGCTTCTGCGTCGTCGTCAGCCTCCGACGCTCCTTCAGAGAAACTCTCCCAGCCCTCTAAGCCAAAGGACAGACGCGAGAAGAAGGACCGGAACGTGTCCAAGAAGAAGGACGCTCCGGCAGTTTCAGTACCGCCTGCTGTCAATAGCTCTGGCTCTGGGGATGCGGTGGAGATCCTCGCCTCTGCCGCGGATCTCGCCCTCACGGAACCCTCGGGGACGTCTCCTATGGACACAGCTGACTCTCGCTCGGTGGCGGCCGTTGACTCTGCGGCGCCGTCTGCCTCTTAGTGGACTTAACGCCCTCCCAGTCCCTTCCTGCTTCCATTCTCCAGTGGAATTGCGGCGGTTATTTCCGCCACCTGCCTGAGCTCCGGATGCTTTTGAGTGTTTCCCCTGTTCTGTGCATTGCTCTTCAGGAAACTTGGTTTCCAGCAATGCGGACCCCTGCCCTTCGCGGTTATCGGGGATACTATAAGAACCACGCTGACTGTCAACGAGCTTCAGGTGGAGTTTGCCTCTTTGTTCACCACTCTGTCTGTAGCTCACCAGTACCCCTTCTGACGCCTTTAGAGGCAGTCGCTGTCAGGATTGAGCTCTCGCCGGCTATTACTGTTTGCTCTGTTTACATTCCTCCGTATGGGCAACTCCCCCGACATGTCTTGGCTGCGCTGCTGGCTCAACTCCCGCCGCCATTGCTGCTTCTGGGCGATTTCAATGCCCACAACCCTCTATGGGGTGGGACTGTCTCCGATGACCGTGGTCGCGCTGTGGAGCATGTGTTGGCTCAGCTCGACCTTAGCCTCTTGAACACCGGTGCTCCCACGCATTTCAGTGTGGCCCATGGCTCGTTCTCGGCCATCGATCTCTCTCTTTGCAGCCCCGGACTTCTCCCATCCCTTCACTGGAGAGTGCATCCTGACCTGTGTGGTAGTGACCATTTTCCCATCTATTTGTCACTGCCCCAGTGTCATTCTTCTGGTCGCCTGTCCCGCTGGGCTCTCAACAGGGCTGACTGGCCGGCTTTTACTTCCGCTGCCACCATTGCTTCTCTCCCACAGGGTGACATTGACGAGGTGGTCCGTGTCTTGACCTCGTCAATTATTTCTGCGGCCGAGACTGCCATCCCTCGCTCTTCTGGACTCCCTCGGAGGAAGTCTGTCCCCTGGTGGTCGCCGGAGATTGCTGAGGCTATTCGCGACCGTAGGCGGGCTCTCCAGCGTCATAAGCGGCACCCGTCTCTGGAGACCCTCATCGCCTTTAAGAAGCTCCGTGCCTTGGCCCGTCGTCTTATTGCACGGCGTAAGCAGGAATGCTGGGAGAGGTACATTTCATCCTTGGGCTCCCGTGTCTCCCCGTCGCTCGTGTGGTCCCGCATCCGGCGGATTTATGGATACCAGACCCCTATGG
This sequence comes from Schistocerca gregaria, assembly GCF_023897955.1. NCBI lineage: Eukaryota > Metazoa > Arthropoda > Insecta > Orthoptera > Acrididae > Schistocerca > Schistocerca gregaria. Next base: position 132,236,580 of record NC_064929.1, read on the forward strand.
GTGTCCCTGGAATCTCCCTGGATGGCGCTGTCTGCACGGACGCCGCCACCATTGCTGACCACCTTGCCACGCACTTTGCTACGAGCTCTGCGACTGCAACTTACCCTCCTGCCTTTCGCTCTCTAAAGGAGCGCGCCGAGCGGACGCCGTTATCGTTCCACACACGTCGTTCTGAAAAATACAATGCTCCTTTCAGCGAGAGGGAATTCCTCGCTGCCCTCGCCAATTGCCCTGATACAGCGCCAGGACCGGACTGCATCCACGCGCAGATGCTGAAGCATCTCTCCAGGGACTGCCAGAGACACATCCTCACCATCTTTAACCGCATTTGGAGCGAGGGCGTGTTCCCGTCGCAATGGCGAGAGGGTGTTATCGTTCCCATCTTGAAGCCCGGTGCGGACCCTCTGGCGGTGGACAGCTATCGCCCCATTACACTAACCAACGTTTTGTGCAAATTGCTCGAACGTATGGTGGGGCGGCGTTTGTGTTGGGTCCTTGAGTCGCGCGGTCTCCTCGCTCCATACCAGGGTGGCTTCCGTCAGGGCCGGTCTGCTGCGGACAATTTGGTGCGGCTGGAATCTGCTATCCGTACGGCCTTTTCCCGCCGTCAGCATCTCGTTGCTGTATTTTTTGATCTGCGGAAGGCATATGACACAACATGGAGGCATCACATCCTTGCTACGTTGCGCGAGTGGGGTCTTCGTGGTCAGCTTCCAGCTTTTCTTCAAAACTTTTTATTGCGCCGCTCTTTCCGGGTGCAAGTCGGTGCCGCCTCTAGTTCATCTTATATACAGGAAAATGGGGTCCCGCAGGGCTCGGTATTGAGCGTTTCCTTATTTCTAGTGGCCATTAATGGTCTGGCTGCAGCTGTGGGGTCGTCGGTGTCTCCTTCTTTGTATGCCGACGACTTCTGCATCTCATTTAGCTCAACGACTACGGGAGTTGCCGAACGCAGGCTGCAAGTAGCCGTTCGCAAGGCGGCATCATGGGCTCTGACTCATGGATTTCAGTTATCTGCGGCCAAGACTCGAGTTATGCACTTCTGCAGGCGTCGGACGGTCCACCCTCATCCGGAACTTTACCTCGACGGTCACCTACTTGAAGTGTTGGACACTAGCCGCTTCTTAGGACTCGTCTTTGATGCCCGGCTCACATGGGTTCCTCATATTACTCAGCTGAAGCAAAAGTGCTGGCAGCACCTCAACGCCCTCCGCTGCCTGAGCCATGCGTCTTGGGGTGCAGATCGCAGCACGCTGTTGCGATTGTACAGAGCCCTGGTGCAGTCCAGGCTTGATTATGGGAGCCTGGCCTATGGGTCTGCATCGCCCTCAGTGTTGACGTTGTTGGACCCCATACACCACTGTGGGGTTCGGCTTGCAACTGGTGCTTTCCGTACGAGCCCCGTGGATAGTTTGCTGGTGGAGGCCGGGGTTCCCCCGCTGCGGATTCGCCGCCACCGACTACTCGCCGACTATGCTGTCCATGTGCATTGCTCACCGGGCCATCCCAATCATCGCCTGCTTTTCCCTGCCAGGGTCCTCCCTCTGCCCGACCGGCGACCTAGGTCTGGGCTTTCCATTGCTGTCCGTGTCCAGTCCCTGCTGTCGGAACTGGGGTCGTTCCCTCTTCTGCCGCCCTTCCGGGCCTGTGCACCCACGCCTCCCTGGTGTATGACCCGTCCGTCCGTCCGCCTGGACTTGGCACGGGAACCCAAGGACTCGGTTCCGCATGTGGCCCTCCGTCACCGTTTTCTTGCGCTCGTCGCCTCGTTTTCAGGCTGTGAGCCTGTCTACACTGATGGTTCCCTGGTGGATGGTCGTCCTGCCTACGCTTTTGCTCACGCTGCCCATGTTGAACAGCGCTCCTTGCCGGCTGGCTGCAGTATTTTTACTGCAGAGCTGGTGGCCATATTGCGCGCTCTTGAGCATATGCGTTCCTGCTCAGGTACGTCCATCGTCATCTGCAGTGACTCCCTGAGCAGCCTCCAGGCTATCGACCGCTGCTATACCTCTTGTCCTCTGGTATCCTTTATTCAGGAGTCTGTTTTTGCCATTACCCGCTCTGGTCGTTCGGTGGTCTTTGTTTGGACGCCAGGTCACGTTGGCATCCCGGGGAATGAACGTGTCGACAGGCTGGCCAAAGGGGCGGTCGACGCCCCCACTTTGGCGATCGGCCTCCCGGCTCGTGATTTGCAGCTGGCGTTGCGCCGGAAGGTGCTTCAGATGTGGCGTGACGAGTGGTGTAGCCTGACTTCTCCGAATAAACTGCGGGCTGTCAAGGAGACGACCGATGTGTGGCAGTCCTCCCTGCGGGCTTCTCGCAGGGACTCTGTCATCCTGTGTCGGCTCCGCATCGGCCATACCTACCTGACGCACGGACATCTTTTGCGTCAGGAGGATCCCCCCCTGTGTCAGTGTGGGTCCCGGTTGACGGTCGCCCACATTTTGTTGGAGTGTCCCTGCCTGCGCATCCTCCGGCAGACTTTTAATCTCCCGGGCACGTTGCCTTTGGTTTTATGCGACGATGCCTCCATGGCTGACGACGTTTTAAATTTTATCCGTGGTAGTCCTTTTTATGGTTCCATTTAGGGGGGACCTGTCCCTTTCCCTTTCTGTGTATCTTGTCCTCGAGTGTCTCATTGGTTGCAGATTTTAATGTGTGTATTCTGATGGTTGACTCTTTTCCAATTTTTGTACCCATGGTCAGTCAACCAGTCTCCGACCCTCTTATTTTCTTCCGTTTCTTTCTGTCCAGTGTTCGTCTGTACTCTTCTTGTCTCTAGTGTTCGCTGACACATTGTTCTTTCAGTGACTGGGGGGAGGGGCGTCTCCTCCCCCCTTGGGGTTTTACCTGTTCCGTAAATTTTGTTTCGCCGGTTTTTTTGGAATGGGGGACTGATGACCTTAGCTGTTTAGTCCCCCCTTAAACATCCCAACAACAACAACAGCATACCGTTTATAAAAATCGGTCATATTTTCTTTTATTGTACTGACGGGGAGGGTAACTTGAAATTAGTAACACGACACATATTTAAAAAAAGATTATTTCCGTAATGTAGGGAAGCAGCCTACAGGATGACACACAAGACTCTAATCAGCTTCAGACTGAGTGTGAGCTCAATATTGATAACGTTATCGGTTTTATAGGTAAAAAACGAAGATCATCTGCCGTTGTTCAGTTACATGTACATTGATTTTTATTGTTGTTGTTGTTGTTGTTGTTGTTGTTGTTTGGCTTTGTTACATTGATCACTCTTGCATGATAATTTCATTACAAAATATATATGCTATATACGAAAAAAGGGTCACTAGGTGTGGCGTCACTGAGATAGTGGCATATTGTCTCTGATTCCTTGATAAAGTATGGAAACTGCAGATAAGGCGGTTAGTAGCAATCTTTCATAAGGAGTATACTGGGTGGGTGAGAAATCCTTGTATATCTCAAACCCCTGTTTAGTGTCAACTGCTATTTTCCTGGTTGTCCTGGTTGGTAGCTACGTTACTTCCTGTCAATTGGAATTCGTGTTTACCCGCTTTCGCAGTCGCAGTCGAGTTTTAATCTGGTGCCACAGCAGATTGAACGGTCATATGAGGGCTGTTTGGAAACGTCTGATCGGGCGCTAAACCACAGTGAAAATCCGATGAAGATTTACACAGATGTGTTGGGTAGTGTCTCCAGTATGTCCCTCTTTTCAGTTTTGAGCGCATGGCGAGCACATAAAGATGCCTAGGACAGTAGTGTCTCCCGCCATGTTTCAGAGCCTGATGTCAGACAACCCACGTAACATAACTCTCACGCGTTTCCTTCTTCAGGACAATATTCTCGTCCGTATTCTGCAAGGGCAATGAAGATGCTTTTGTAGCATTTTGAATGGGAATTGCAGCCCATAATGGGCACCCCCCTGAGTTCTTTGTCTCTGCTCACATGAACCGCTGGCTAGGAAAAAAACATTTTCGCACAGACAGTAAACTGCAGACCAGCATGGAGAATTGGCAGAAAGCACAGGCGGCTCCCTTCTACGACGAGGGTACTGGGAACTTGGTACAACAGGACGATGAATTTTTTAGTTGGAGCGGCGACTATGTAAGTAGTAGCTGGCAGGGTAGCTACTGTTGCAAATATAATATTTTTTATTTTCATAATGGTTTCCATTGCAAAACGGATCGGACCTTACCTTCTGAACAGCCCCTGAAGTTACATTACTGAGGAGCGCTTACTGACAAGTATGTGGCTACACGACCACCACCACACAGGGCAGACAAAGATTATGGGAGCTTTGCAGTAAAGATTTGATAAGGCTCCCCTGGGAAAGGCAGCAGTTCTGGATTAGGAAATACGTGCTTTTGCTTTTCACAGTGTTAAAGAGAGGCCGTGGAGTGGAAGGTAGAAGATTAGAGATGAAACACATTAGGGATTCTCTGGTTCGACTGAACAATCTCCTATGAAGTCGATGCATGAACGTGTTTCGAAATTCGATGTACCGAGGATAACAATGCGACATCACGTGGAAAAAGTCTGTAAGATCAGACCTTCCCGATCGACGCTCGTAAACGAGGTGTTCCAATGCTCCCACAATGGCAACACCTCTGCTAGCACTGGCAACTGGCAACTGGTCGCGGGTCAGATGTGCTGTTCGCTCTGGTCGGGAGCCGAAGTGGCCATGTGGTTCTAGACACTTCAGTCTGGAACCGCGCGACCGCTATGGCCACAGGTTCGAATCCTGCCTCGGGCATGAATGTGTGTCATGTCCTTCGGTTAGTTAGGTTTAAGTAGTTCTACGTTCTAGGGGACTAAGGACCACAGGAGTCTCATAGTGTTCAGAGCCATGTGAATCTTTTTTTTGAAGGTGTAGAGCGGAGAAAGGAAAGGAAAGGGAACTAACAATATCAGCTGCATTGGGACTTCATGTTGAACCAGCGGCGATGATTGAAAATCTGTGTCTGACCAGAACACGAACTGCTCTGGTAAGTGAACAAATTCCCACAAAATTTCCCTTCTTCTCAACTTTTGCTATTTAGCTCCCCCCAGGCCACCCATCAAGGTTAGCGTCTGCACAAACACCAAGTTTTCTGGAATTCTGACTCCCAGGAGAGTACTTCAAATTCCTTGGTCCTACATTCCCATCGGAGGCCAGCATATTTCATGCTGTCGCTCTTCACCGGATTTACTTCAGGCTCTGCAGACCGTGAATTAAGCGTGAAGTTTCTATAGTCACGAACACACATATTTTGACCTCTGTTGACCGCTCCACAGTAGCTTTGTGCGGCTTTGTCGCATGTTTCACAGAAAATGGGACGACAGACATTTATCAAAAGGCGTAAAGTTCTCAGTCTGTTTCCCGGTACACCAGCATGGAGTCGGGGTGAACCACCCACCCACCGTCACTCACCTTACGGCAGCTGGAGGCCGCGCCGCGTTACCGCTTTCTCAGAGCTTGAGCCACCCTAAGCTGCCTATTGTCGCTTCCCTTAGCCGCTCCCCCGGCGGCCACGGTCAATTCTGAGTTCTTCCTTGGGGTAAACTAGCCTCCAGTAAATCGACGCGTTTCCACAAAGTTTTCATGTCATGTTTATTATTTTAAAACCATCACCCGACATCAATTATTCCAATACGTCCATACTACACCTTCTACAAGACGCATTGTGCCTTGTCAGTCATTTTCGTTCAGCCCAACTGTTCGCTGAACGTGAGTTAAGTTATCTTTAATGACTTCATGTAAAGGGCATAGTTCTTGCCATCTTATACTGTTAAACTTCTGTTGAATGCTGCCCGTGCAGTCACATTAGTTGAGCACTTAGCACGCCACAGTGTCTACTGTGACGAGTGATAGGCCCGTGTTTTGGTTGGCCTGCCCGGCTCGCAGGCGCAATTCTGTTGGCTGCGCCCGGCCCGGGTATTTATACGGGCGGCTTGCGCGCTTCGCGGAATGTGCAGTCGACGACGCGCCGTTGCGGTTCGCGCTGCCGCCGCCAGCCTGCCGAGCGGGTGGCCTCGGCGCCAGGCGCTGCCGAAGGGCCCCTAGCTGCTCTTCCCACACATCAGCGGCTCGCACCCCCATCTACAACGGCTTGCAATTAGATATTAGCTGGACCTACTCTCCTTCCACCTACCCAAGCGCCCACCCACCCCACCATTAGTGTCTGAGTATACAGTGAATAAGAATTCTCTTTGACCATTACTTTTTAATGTGACGAAAGATGAATGATACTGAGCTTTTGCAGGTGTTTTACTAGACTACTAACAAATGACTCAGTGAGACAATTAGTACTGCTTATCTCTACCAACCTTGTTTTATGGAATGATGAAGCCATTCTCAAGGCATCGTGAGTGCTACCTCCACAATGAGGCTAGACACTAGCTAGAAAACATGCCTACTAGCGACATTTACTTGACTCACAATCTGCACCCCCCATTTAAAGTCAAAGGGCTTAAAAAATTTGCACTGTAATTAGTGTACTTGACCCACGTGATTGCTGAACTCCTTACATCTGAACTGGCACAAATTGGTAGACTGCAGCCTAAAAACGCTTCGTGTTATCACCAAATAATAATAATAATAATATTAATAATAATAATAATAATAATAATAATAATAATAATAATAATAATAATAATAATAATAATAGTATGTAGACCCTGCAGCAATATGGTAGCCACTTGACAGTTACTATTCACTTGTGTCGATTAATTCGTTTGTCTGTCCGAAGCTGTGCTTAAATGCAGACCGTCGTCTTTTCAGACAATGTTGTCCGAAAATTTTATGTCGATTGCTTCTTGTGTTACGTTATCCCAGCAATCATACGTTCCTTTAATAATATACAGTATGGTTCGATGAATGGCATTCGTTGTCAGTAGCAAAGCGTTGCCTTTGTGTGTGTGTGTGTGTGTGTGTGTGTGTGTGTGTGTGTGTGTGTGTGTGTGTGTGTGTGTGTGTGTGTGGTGACATTTGAGCCATGGGTCCTGTAAGTCTACAGGCTTTCGTGGCCGTTGTCACTGAAGTTGAAATATTCTTGTATGGGCAGGAGCTTTACACCACCATCAGAAGACTGGACAACCTTTGCCCACTAATGGTAGCCATATGAATTTTAACCAATGCTATCACTTCTCCAGGACGAACGAGTGAAAACTCCCGCTTTATAAGAGGACGCGACGCTCGTCTCTGACAGTGTTCTAGCAGTAGTGGACACCAGAAGATCAAGAGGAAGATCGCAGCAGAGGGGTCGAAACGTCGATCATTTTAGGAGAAACATGACGTGGCCTAATAACCCAGAAGATTTTAACTTCATAGGTCTTGTGTTGTTTAATAGTGTTTTCATCGCTCTTAAATCTTCATTTGGTTTATCGAATATAATAGCTAAAGTAAAGTGAAGTGTTCGTTACTAAGCACGTCAGTGACATCGCCAATTTGTGCTTGCAATTGCAGCGCAACAGCGCTAACCAGACATCACACAGGACGTATTTCAGGCGAGTGTGTGTAGGCTTTTGGCAAAATGTAGTTTTCAAGCACTTAATTTATTAAACTCTCGTTCTGTTGATTAGGTCTGCATGTGTTTGTACGACGGCGAGGCGGGAAGACGAGACGGGCCGTCTTGTCAGTTTGGGCACATTTATTACGGCGAGATGAGCCGAGCGAAGCTGAGTAATCGGCAGACTACGCACGGGCGATTGGAGCGGCCTCGTCATGCGGTCAGAAGCCAGCAGCGCTGCACGTGTGAGAGAGCGAGTGGCTGTTAGACGCGGTCGGCGGTCGGCGCCTCACCGGCTATTCCTGGCTTCACCAGCACGGCGGCTCCGCTGCAGCGGGCCGCTTTCTAGCTGTCTTCCTGCAGCGCATCGCCGGTCGATAGAGGAGTTAACAGCTGGCTCAGATACGTGGACAACACTTTCCCTATATCGCCTGGCTTTGTAACTTCGCGGGTTTCACGAATATCGGAAGATACTCTCCAAGCGCCAAGCAGGAAGCTATTAGAATTCCTACACTTGAAAATACACTGAGATCACGAAGGTCGTGGGAGACGTGCTAATATCGTGTCAGATCTCATTTCGCCCGGCGTAGTACAGCAACTCGACGTGCTGTGGGCTCAACAACTCATTTGAAAAGTCCCCTGCAGAAATACTGAGCCTTGCTGCCTGTATAGCTCTCCATAAATGCGAAACTGTTGCGTCGGGGTATTTTGTGCACGAACCGACGTCTCGGTTACGTCCCATAAATGTCTGATGGTGATTCAAGTCGGGCGATTTGGGTAGCCTAATCATTAGCCTGGATTGTCCAGAATGTTCTTCAAACCTCCCGATCAACTGTGGTCTGGTCACATACTGCGCTGCCATTCATAAAAATTCCATCGGTCTCTGCCACAAATGCTCTCCAAGTAGCCGAACACGTCCATTTTTAGCCCATGAGCGGAATACGGGGGGCGTTTGAAAAGTCCGTGCAAAGTCCGATAGATGACACCACCGGCACGTATCGAGGTCATGTTTAGTTAGTAGCATCTTCGGAAAGAACGCACACAAAGTTTCAGCCATATTGGTCTATTTCTTTGTGTTTGGCAGTGGTGATTAAACATTACTTCATTAAAGGCAAAACGCCTCAGGAGACTATAGAGAAGCTTGATAAACATTAGGTCACTATGCACCTTCGATTAGAACAGTTTACAAGTGGTTTCAAAATTTTCGGAGTGGCCATATGGGACCAAGTGATGCTGAACGTTCTGGACGCCCTGTGGAGGTTACGACTCCAGAAATCATTGATAAAATTCATGATATGGTGATTAATGACAGAAGAGTTACGCTGCGTGAAATTTCTAATGCTGTGGGCATCTCGAATGAAAGGCTACGTAATATTTTGCATAGACATTTGGACATGAGCAAGATGGGTTCCGCGATTTCTCACGCTGGAGCAAAAACGGAATCGTGTGAAGTATTGCAACTACGGTTTGCAGCTGTTCAGGAAGAAACTGCGTCATTTGGTCACTGTAGATGAAACATGGATACATTACTATACTCATGGCTGGCCGCTGTAGTCGAATGGTTCTAGGCGCTTCAGTACGGAACCACGTGCCTGCTACGGACGCAGGTTCGAATCCTGCCTCGGGCATGAATGTGTGTGATGTCCTTAGGTTACGTTGGTTTAAGTAATTCTAGGTCTAGGGGACTGATGACCTCAGATGTTAAGTCCCATAGTGCTTAGAGCCATTTGAACCATTTTTGAACTATACTCATGAGACCAAAGAACAATCTAAGCAATGGGTTACCAAGAGAGAATCTGCACCAAAAAAGCCGAAGACCTTTCCTTCGGCCGGAAAGGTTATGACGACTGTCTTTTGGGAATTCGCAAGAGATAATCCTCAACAACTATCTGGAAAAGGGTAAAACTATTACAGGTGCATATTAATCATCGTTATTGGACCGCTTGAAAACCGAGCTGCAAGAAAAACGCCGGCGACTGGACCGCAAATAAGTCCTTTTCCACGACGACATTGCACCAGCATACACCTCAGCAGTTGTGGTCTCGAAATTAATGGAAATACGATTCCACCTCTCCAGACTTGGCTCCCTCGGACTACTATTTGTTCCCCAATTTGAAGAAATGGCTGGTGGGACAAAGATTTTATTCCATTGGAGTGGTAATTGCAGCAGCTAATAGCTATTTTGCAGACTTGGACAATTCCATTATTCGGAAGGGATCAACTAGTTAGAATTGCGTTGGACGAAGTGTGTAAGTCTATGTCGAAAATTAAGAGGTTTAGCCCAAACGCGTAAGTAGTTTTAATTTTTGCACGGAATTCTCAAACGCCCCTCGTAGTTGGACCACAGGACACAGTCCACTCCATGTAAACTTAGCCCACAACATTACGGAGCCGCCAGAAGTTTACACAGTGCCTGGTTGACAACTTGGGTCGAAGGCTTAGTGGGGCCTGTGCCACACTATAAGCCTACCATCAGCTCTAAATCGGAACTCGTCTGACCAAACCGTGCTTTTCCAGTCAGGAGCCGAGGAGAGGCGCTGCTCGTAACGTCGTGCTGTTAGCAGATGCACTCGCGCCGGTCGTCTGCTGCCGTAGCCCATTAACGCCAAATTTTGCCTCATTGTCCCAAAGGATGCGTTTGTGGTTCGTTTCACGTTGACGTCTTCAGTTATTTCACTCAATGTTGCTGGTCTTTTATCACTGACAAGTCTAAGCAGACGCAGCCGCCCTCACGCTTAACGGCGCCTGCCAGTGCGATGTCCGTGGTGAGAGGTAATGGCTGAAATCAGGTACACTCTTCACACTCTAGACACTGTTAATGTTGGATTATTGAATTCCGCAACGATTTCCGAAATGTATATTTTGTCTAGATCGAACTAAAATTCCGCGTCAAAGTCTGTTAATTCCCTGTGGCCGAGCGGTTCTAGCCGCTTCAGCCTGGAACCGCGCTGCTGCTACGGTCGCAGGTTCGAATCCACCCTCCGGCATGGATGTGTGTGATGTCCTTAGGCTAGTTAGGTTGAAGTAATTCTAAGTCTAGGGGACTGATGACCTCAGATGTTAAGTCCCATAGTGCTCAGAGCCACTTGAACCATCGAACGGCCATTATCAAGTCGGAATCCTTATCACATGAATCACGAGTACAAATGAAAGGTCCTTCTATACTTTGTGTTCGTGACTAAAGCCATCTGTAGATGTGCATATCGCTGACCCGTGACCTGTATCACCTCAGTGTATAGCACGCTCGACGACGGATGTGGGTACTGAGCACATCATTCCTCCCATCCTCTATTTGCACATGGAACAGGGCAGGGGGTAATCGTGTTGGTGCACCTAGTGGCTTTTAATGCGGACCATATTTATGTGGTTCATCGAGGTTGGTTGGAGTAATTCGCCGTGCTGCTTAATAAGGATACACTGGGTTATTTGACGTTCATCAGTGTCCAAAACGAAATACTGCATTCATTGCGGTTGCGTTTTAGTTGCTCTAATGATTTTCAGTAGCGGAATTCCATCAGCTGCTTTGCATTATGTCCATAATATGCTCTCAAGATTCTGTATTATGTTAAGAGATCAACGCGCTACTGTGTTTGATCATGTTTCTTATTACAATAGGTGCATCTCAGTGTTCAGGTTATCTATGAAAAGTACATAGTTTGATACAATATTTCAAATTTTTAAGCAAATAATTTAACGTATTACAGAATTATGATTCGGTACATATATCTGGTGGTCTTGTATCCATACGAAACATATGTCTTAGTTGCTGTCACACCATTTTTAAGTTTGCTCCTTCGATGTTGTTGGAGCATTTATTTGTGAAGTTTTTGAATTGCGAAAGTTTATTTCAAATTATGTTTCGTTACAGCTATATTGACAGTAGAGTCAGGGATGTTACATGGTTCTAGGCTGTTTGCCTCTATGGTATTCTGCAAATCATATCATTGTTCTTATCAGCTACATTATATTGTTTGTCTGATTCGTGTCAATATGGTTCTACATTCATATGTAATTTAATCTTGTTTCTATGCAACTGTTTATGCTGCCTCAACTGTCACTAAACGTTACCGAAATAAACTTTTATTATTCGACAACTACAAGGAGAAAATTCAAAAAAATGGTGTGGCAGCAACTGAAACATCGATATCTTATGGATACCATAACCGCCTGATGTTCGTAGCGAACCACAATTCAACAATTCGTTAGATTATCTACTTAAAAATTTTAAAATACTCTACTAAACTATGTACTATTTTCGGATAACCTGAAGATATAATAAAAATATAATCAAACACAGTAGTGTCTAGGTCTCATAAAATTATATATAAAGCCCTTATATAACATGTATGACGCAGTGGTCCGAGAAGAGTACAGACGCTCAAGATACGCTCACTTGATATCTTCAGAGCGCATCACACTGAATTGTAAGCGATCTGGAACCTGCTGTAGCTGCTACGAATTCTTCACCTGCAACGACTTCAGAAGTACCCTTCAGTCTTCGCATCAAATGTATCCAGCAGGAAAGTTAATATACGTATACAGATGATCCGCGACACGTTTTCCAGTTACAGAGGTAGGGAAGAAGGTATTACTCTGCTGAGTACCAAACCACGTGGGCATTCACGGGTAATGAAACATCAACTAAGACCGCTTGCTTTCCGATTGTGCTGCCCGTGTACCTGCAGTTACCTCGCCGTTGCGGCACAGTGTCATGTGTCTGTGGGAGGAGGAATGGTCAGAGTTGAGGAACAGCCAGCTGTGACATAAACGACACGGCCGTGGCGCTCCTGCTCCTGGCCGCTGCAGCAGAAGGAAGTACTCTTAACGCTCCTGCGGATAGGGTGCCGTCATCTAATGTGTCCCCCTTTCGTTGTCGTTCATGGCAAACCATCCTGGGCTTATATTTCAGTACGATAACGCTCGATCGCATTCGGCGATAGTTTATACTGCTTGTCTCCGTGCTCGGAAAACCCTACCTTGGCCTGCAAGGTTGCCTGATCTCTCCCCAACTGAGAACATTAGGAGCTTTATGGTAACGGCCCTGCAACCAGCTTGGAATTTTGACGATCTAACACGCCAGTCGAACATAATGTGACACAATATCCCTCAGGAGGACACAAAACATCTATTAATCAGTACCAAGCCGAATAACTGCTTACGTAAGGGTCAAACGTGAACGAAAGCGTTAATGATCAGTTTGTGAAGCCCTTTTTCTTGAAAAACTCACCCAAGGTTTCTGAAATGGAGATCATTTGTTTGTTTGTACATGTACGTCACACCTATCAATTTCCGTCGCATTCGCCTCGTTCGTTCATGGCGCACCGCCTTTTTTTTGTCCTAGAATGTAGTTGGATTGTTTGAAGACTGCATTTACATGTCTACAGTTTTCCCCCTGTTCCTTCATTGGTTTCTTAATTATTGGTGGCAACCGAAACAATTGCGGTAGAAGAATAGGTATGATGTCACTGCAGTCAGTGTACAGGTACCACCAATGACTCTTCCAATTATTCTTCAAAAAGTGTGTAGATTATTCTACAATCTATAGCATCACTATCACCATTCAGTACTGACTTCACACTACTTCTAGTGTGAACAGAGTTCCGTTGGAAGGTGATGTCGTCTTTCGTCCAGCTGACGCCTGGCGCGAAGCGACGTTTGTGTACACTACTGGCCATTAAAATTGCTACACCATGGAGATGACGTGGTACAGACGCGAAATTTAACCGACAGGATGAAGATCCTGTGATATGCAAATGATTAGCTTTTCAGAGCATTCACACAAGGTTGGCGCCGGTGGCGACACCTAAACGTCCTGACATGAGGAAAGATTCCAACCGAATTTCTCATACGCAAACAACAATCAACCGGCGTTGCCTGGTGAAACGTTGTAGTGATCCCTCGTGTAAAGAGGAGAAATGCGTACCATCACGTTTCCGACTTTGATAAAGGTCGGATTGTAGCCTATCGCGATTGCGGTTTATCGTATCGCGACATTACAGCTCGCGTGGGTCTAGATCCATTGACTGTTAGCAGAATATGGAATCGGTGGGTTCAGGAGAGTAATACGTAACGCCGTGCTGGATCCCAACGGCCTCGTATCACTAGCAGTCGAGATGACAGGCATCTTATCCACATGGCTGTAACGGATGGTGCAGCCACGTCTCGATCTCTGAGTCAACAGGTGGGAACGTTTGCAAGACAACCACCATCTGCACGAACAGTTAGACGACGTTTGCAGCAGCACGGACTATCAGCACGGAGACCGTGACTTCGTTTATCCTTGACGCTGCATCACAGACAGGAGCGTCTGCGATGGTGTACTTAACGACGAACCTGGGTGCACGAATGGCAAAACGTCATTTTTTCGGATGAATCCGGGTTCTGTTTACAGCATCTAGATGGTCTCATCCGTGTTTGCGACATCGTGGTGAACGCACATTGGAAGTGTGTATTCGTTATCGTCGTTCTGGCGTATCACCCGGCGTGATGGTATGGAGTGCCATTGGTTACACGTCTCGGTTACCTCTTGTTCGCATTGACGGCAACTTGAACAGTGGACGTTACATTTCAGATGTGTGACGACCCGTGGCTCTGCCCTTCATTCGATCCCTGCGAAACCCTACATTTCAGCAGGATAATGCACGACCGCATGTTGCAGGTCCTGTACGGGCCTTTCTGGATACAGAAAATGTTCGACTGCTGTCCTGGCCAGCACATTCTCCATATGTCTCGCCAACTGAAAACGTCTGGTCAATGGTGGCCGAGCAACTAGCTCGTCACAATACGCCAGTCACTACTGTTGATGAACTGTGGTATCGTGTTGAAGTTGCATGGGCAGCTGTACCTGTACACGCCACCCAATCTCTGTCTGACTCAGTGCCCAGGCGTATCTAGGTCGTTATTACGTCCAGAGGTGGTTGTTCTGGGTACTAATTTCTCAGGGTCTATGCACCCAAACTGCGTGAAAATGTAATCACATGTCAGTTGTAGTAAAATGTATTTGTCCAATGAATAGCCGCTTATCATCTGCATTTCTTCTTGGTGTAGCAATTTTAATGGCCATTAGTGTAGTTCTGGTCAGCTCGCCGCCTCACGGGATGTCAGGTGGCGGCTGGCGCTGTGTGCAGGGCACAGCGGTGTGGGCCAGATGTGGCGGTACTCGGCCACGGACGGAGACAAAGTGGCGGACAGTCGCTTTGCACACCAGAATAAATGGGCCGGCCGCCGAGGTGCTCCTGTGTGCCGCTGCCAGGCGCTCATAGGGCCGAAGAATCCGCGAGCGGGGCGCATATCGCGGGGGCGAGCCCCCCCCCTAACCCCCCTCTGGAGGGGGGAGGGGCGCTGGACGCCCCGCGTCGCGACGCCGGCGCGACTCCTCAGTTCCTCGCCGTCGCTGGGCACCGGAACACTCGCCAGTGGGATAGGAGCCACCGCAGCCAGCCATGGGGATGGAGTATTTCCAGGAGTGGTCCCGGGAGGTCAAGGTCAGCGGGCCGCCCCTGCCACTAACACTGACTGAGGATGCGCGCTCACCCGCAGAAACGTCTCCTCTGACAGCGGCGACAATAAAACTCCCGTGCGAACAAAGTGACGCCGTCGAACGGTACAAGTGCGACCGCTTTTTCAGCTGTCAACAACGGTCAAACATATCGAAAAAACAGTTTTCGTAAAGTGATACTGATAAGCGAAAGGACGGATAATTTGTGTCATTGTGTGTACGTGTAATTAAAATTACGACGACGGTTCCATCGTAACTCACGGTATGTGATAAGAGACAGCGAAAACTGACACGGATGACAGGATGACAGGATGACAGAAGCAGTATACAAGAGCCGTTTGCGGGATAACCGGCAATCTGTTTTTATGACCCGTGACTGACTTCGTTATGAAATACTGGGTGAGCCTAAGGGCTTTACTTGATTTAGAGTTACTATTTCTAACGAGCTATGCTGGAAACAGCTGTGTGGCTTGTTGTAAATGGTTGGTTGACTAATAAAGTTTTTTTTATGTATACACTTCCACACGTGCTCGGTTTGTTACCTGTGAAACGTATGAACGATACTCAAATTCTCGCCACGTCTTTGTCAACATCTCTTCCGCGACCGTGTCTACGGCAGCTCGTGCAAACTCCTACTGCACGAATACATCAGAAATCGGTGAACTGAAAATTTTTCCTTAACGTAGTCCCACAATAAAAATGAAGAGAGGTTACGTCTGGTAAACGTATTGGGTCGTCTCTACCGCTCTGTGTGTTCGCTAAGGTTTCATCCAAGAAATGACGAACAAATAACCTCCGGTGCGGCAACGAACTCTCTTGCTGAAACACTAGCCATGGTTGCAATTACTGTAACTGAGCTGTCAGAGCACATCTATAAGTTAAATACCATTTGCAACAAACCGCACAGTTATATCTAGCGTAGTTACTTAAAAATAACCATTTGTACTCAAGGGAAGACTTTGTGCTCACTCTGTATTGTCATAGTTACTGTTAATTTATCCGAGATGCGAACTTTCCGACTACGACCCCATCAAATGGCCGGTCTTAACGAGGATTAAAATACCGCTTCGGCGGGTTGCATGTAAAAGTTTACTGTACACTGGAACATGTTGAAGGAGGCATTCTATTTGCCGTGCTCACATTTGGATGCAGTACTACACCCGTCTGTGCGATGAACCACGAATTCTTTCAGAGCCGCCGGACCATCTCGTTAAACTTTACAAGACTCTACAATTCGCTGCTCTGCTTCTACTGCATCAACGCGAGTGTTCTACACTTTACAGCTGAGAAAAAAATTAGGTGATCCTAGCGCCTGAGATACAGGTTGTGCTCGACCTGTCCACATTGGACCATATTGGCGCATCAGAATCTCGTCTTAAATCATCAGGACCATCATAGCTTACACCACATACCCCAACATTGCGCTGTCGAATATGCTCTAACAGGCGTACAAGCCCAGTTATAAACGGTGACGAATCTGAAGTTTTACATTTCAAATAGATTTATACTACCTAGCACAAAAGTAAGACAACACTCAGTACCGAAGTGGCTGGCAGTTTTTGCCACTCAGAGGCAGCTATCTTGCAAATGGCAGTTTTGTGGTCTCTAATTAGTTGCAGACTCGTGGCTTCTCTTGCATTTGGCTTTCACCGCAGTCAGTTATCGCTGTTAGTTGCCTTACTCCTTGTATCTTAATGCAGTTCGAATTTCGGTACTCTGTCCAGCACGTGTTTATATATTCGAATCCCGGCTTACCGCCATGTACCAATATTTACATCTACATCTATTGGCGGAATATTATACCATTAACTGAATTTTCCGTTTGTGCTTGGCAAAACATGATAATATTTAAAATAGGAAAAACATGTTAATGTTCTGTTCAATTACCAGCTTTCGGTCTCTTGGTAAAAGCCTTCTGTACTGGTTGTAAGGGTTGCTACTGAAGCCTGAGAATAGTCTTGGCTACGGTTTCGTGGTTAAGGCCAAGCATTTAAGAATGTAAGATTCATTCTAACACTGAGCCAATTTAGTAATTCATGACTGATGAAAACCAATGACCTGTATTGACTTCCTGCGCAAGTAAGTGCTGTGGGACGCGCCCTGGACGAGGCGTGGGACGAATTTCAGTTGTGGGAAGCCTGAATAAATTTCCGGCTGAGAATGAACATTTGCTGACTTAGATATTTAACTAAAACACTTATGAACATAACTAAATGTCACGATTGTTGGTGCCTGATATACAGGGTGGTCCATTGATAGTGACCGAGCGAATATCTCACGAAATAAGCATCAAACGAAAAACTACAGAGAACGAAACTCGTCTAACTTGAAGCGGCAATCCAGATGGCGCTATGGTTGGCCCGCTAGATGGCGCTGCCATAGGTCAAACGGATACCAACTGCGTTTTTTTTTTTTTTTAAAGTAGGAACCCCCATTTTTATTACATATTCGTGTAGTACGTAAAGAAATATGAATGTTTTAGTTGGACAACTTTTTTCGCTTTGTGATACATGGCGCTGTAATAGTCACAAACGTATACGTACGTGGTATCACGTAACATTCCGTCAGTGCGGAAGGTATTCACTTCGTGATACATTACCCGTGTTAAAATGGACCGTTTACCAATTGCGCAAAGGGTCGATATCTTATTGATGTATGGCTATTGGGATCAAAATGTCCAACGGGCGTGTGGTATGTATGCTGCTTGGTATTCTGGACGACATAATCCAAGTGTACGGACCGTTCGCCGGATAGTTACGTTATTTAAGGAAACAGGAAGTGTTCAGCCACATGTGAAACGTCAACCACGACCTGCAACAAATGATGATGCCCAAGTAGGTTGTTTAGCTGCTGTCGCGGCTAATCCGCACATCGGTAGCAGACAAATTGCGAGAGAATTGGCAATTTCAAAAACTTCGGTGTTAAGAATGCTACATCAACATCGATTGCACCCATACCATATTTCTATGCACCAGGAATTGCATGGCGACGACTTTCAACGTCGTGTACAGTTATGCCACTGGGCACAAGAGAAATCACGGGACGATGACAGATTTTTTGCACGCGTTCTATTTACCAACGAAGCGTCATTCACCAACAGCGGTAACGTAAATCGACATAATATGCACTATTGGGCAACGGAAAACTCGCGATGGCTGCGACAAATGGAACATCAGCGACCTTGGCGGGTGAATGTATGGTG
Source organism: Schistocerca gregaria (assembly GCF_023897955.1). NCBI lineage: Eukaryota > Metazoa > Arthropoda > Insecta > Orthoptera > Acrididae > Schistocerca > Schistocerca gregaria. Next base: position 132,254,746 of record NC_064929.1, read on the forward strand.
CTGCATTATGGGAGGAAGGATAACTGGCCCCCATTTTATCGATGGTAATCTAAATGGTACCATGTATGCTGATTCCCTACGTAATGTTCTACCGATGTTACTACAAGATGTTTCACTGCATGACAGAATGGCGCTGTACTTCCATGATGGATGTCCGGCACATAGCTCGCGTGCGGTTGAAGCGGTACTGAATAGCATATTTCATTGGTTGTCGAAGCACCATACCATGGCCCGCACGTTCACCGGATCTGACGCCCCCGGATTTCTTTCGGGGGGAAAGTTGAAGGATATTTGCTATCGTGATCCACCGACAACGCTTGACAATATGCGTCAGAGCATTGTCAATGCGTGTGCGAACATTACGGAAGTCGGACTACTTGCTGGTGAGAGGAATGCCGTTACACGTATTGTCAAATGCACTGAGGTCGACGGACATCATTTTGAGCATTTATTGCATTAATGTGGTATTTACAGGTAATGACGCTGTAACAGCTTGCGTTCTCATAAATTATAAGTTCAGAAAGGTACATGTATCACATTGTAACAACCGAAATAAAATGTTCAAACGTACCTACGTTCTGTATTTTAATTTAAAAAGCTGCTTGTTACCAACTGTTCGTCTAAAATTGTGACCCATATGTTTATGGCTATTACAGCGCCATCTATCATGAAGCGAAAAAGGTGGTCCAACTAAAACATTCATATTTCTTTACATACTACACGAATATTTAATAAAAATTGGGGTTCCTATTTAAAAAACGCAGTTAATATCCGTTTGACCTATGGTAGCGCCATCTAGCGGGCCAGCCATAGCGCTATCTGGTTTCCCCCTTCAAGCTAGACAAGTTTTGTTCTGTGTAGTTTTTTCGTTTGACGCTTACTTCGTGAGATACTTAGCCCAGTCACGATCAATGGACCACCCTGTATATATTAAGACCCATACTTGATTAATCGCAAACTTTGGTTCTGAGCCCGCTACTGAGCTCTCCGCTTATGGAACGGGAATAACCAAAGGTTGGGTTAACCACACACGCACTTAACAACCAAGTTTACACAGTGGAGAAACGAAAAGAACAAACGCCCTGCACCGTGACTACACGTGGCTAGCCAAGAGATACTGCTCGCTCTATTTTAACACACCGAATGAATTTGTGAAGTTTGCGCTAAGCCACACTAACGAAGATCAAAACAAGAGCTAAGAAAAACATTTAACTTAAATATACAGTGTAAGAGGAAGATCTGGGAGCTACAGCACGGAAAGGTCTTAAGCCAGAGCACGAGGCCGTGGGGGTAACGAAACGGAAGTAAGTATTGTACAAACAGGAATTTCAGAATAAACGGATAAGCACTGCACTGAATTTATCAGAATAATGATAAGACGAGAAAGCTGAAGGCTCTCAAACGTGAACACCAATAAGTGATGGTAATGAACAAGGTAAGAATTGGACAATTGAAGGTACGGAATAAGATGACTTGAAAACTCAATGGCACTGCACTGCAGAGTGGCATTACTAAATTGCACAGGTATTCACTGTTATAAAAGTAACTGACTGAACTGAATCGTTATCTATTCATCACATGTCCACGTGTCCAAGTGAGTAGTAGAATCAAACAGCGGCCTTCGAAATCACTTAAATTTCAAAGTATTCGACACTAGCGATATTAAAAATAAAACGAGTCACACAAAGTAATTGACAATAAATCATAAATAGAAAAGCATTAGGAGCTTTAGTTAGAGCGAAAACTTACACAGATTAACTACCTAGGAGAAGCTCTTATAAGCAACCGATCTTATCAAGCTCCCAGCGGTCAGTGATCAGCTCCCCTGACGAAACCAGGGTATATCCCGCCAATGGAAGTGGCCAGAGAGCCAGCCTACACAATAGGTTCGACAAAGGCAAACAGTAACCCCTTTGCTACCCACCAAGCTTTTACTCATTGGCAATACTGTCGTAGTAGCAGACTACTACCACACACACACACACACACACACACACACACACACACACACACACACACATTTTAAAGTAGAATATGTCACCGAGGCATGGTAAACATATTGTGGGACTCAGAGAAGTAGCAAAACTTAATCGTCTGTGCACAAGCGCATCTGACGTATCCAATTAGCATACAAGCTTAGTATTAAATATGAAAAAAATGCAGCTGTTGTGAACGAACTCAGCTGATCACTCTTTTTATAGAAGAGGAAATTTACGAGGGCTATGCGGAAACATCGGCTGCGAAATGGAAACCACAGTGAAAATCAAATCTGTTTCATTTGCAACAGTTAGCTACACCTTCCAGCTACGTCTTACATAGTCGACTCTCCGACTTTGAAATCCGTCGTTACGTGGTACCAACTTTCCAATATCTTTATCACAGAAGATAGCCTCCTGTGCTTTTCAACAACTTTCTACCGTGGATTGCCGCTTATAGTCTCTGCCAGTACGTTGCCATAGTCAGCGCTTCCTGTGAGCAGAGATGAAAATCAGAGGGAGCCAAGTATGGGCTGTACGGTGGGTGATCAAAGTCTTCACAGCAAAATCGCTGTAGGAGCTTCCCCGTTACCCCTGCAGTGTGCGGTCGAGAACTGTTATGGAGATGGAACTGTACAACAGTTGTTTTATGTGGGCTGCATGACCTCAGGCGAAATCTGCCGGCAGCCACCCATACTTGGCGGGAGGCACTATTGCTCTAGGCGTCTTTACGTGCTTAGGACTGACGTGACGCGATCGATGGGCATACTAAGAGATACTGTCCAATACCTCTGTGCTAAGTTTCGTCGTGTTTCACTATGATTTTCATTTCGGGAGCGATCGTTCCGTACTTTCTGCATAGCTCTTGTATTAATTGCACGGTAAACCGAGCTCACAGAGACATGGAAATGTGGTTAACTTCAATAAAATCTTACGAGGTAGCTCACACAGAGACCTTTCAATAGGAAAACTTAATGACATCGAAAGCTGGCCTAAGCAGCCGAAAGCTGATCCGTGACCCAATTCTGCAAAATATCAGGAAGTATTCTGTATGGAATATTAGACATTTTTACGAAGCTTTTACAGGATATGGACGGAGTGCTGCAATATTGATGTTAGAATATATAGATAACAATTTTATTATTTTGTCATAAATATAACAACTACTTTAATATCCGGTTTTGCAACTTGTTACAGACAACTTCAGTTCAGTAAACATGACGGAAGGGTCAAAGAAACATGACAGACTTTAACTATCAGGCCATATAGTTAGAAATTAACAGGAAAGGAGGGAGAGAAAACAAACTTATACCGTTGTTATTGTCATAGTAACGAGTCGTAAGGAATATACAAAAACATATTACGTCACCAGGAACGTCGTTAGCATGCTCTTAAAAGGTGAGATACATTCAGCCGCCGGGGGAAGTAGAAGAAAGCACACTTAACGCCAGCCGAGTGTACAAGAGGTAGTTACGTTAGTCTTCGTGTTCATTTGCAGCGATAAATAACCAATGAGAATGTGAACTTCGGTAATAGAGAAACCTAATAATAGCGGAAACAAACCCTGTAAAACTGGCGTGATTATGGGACGAAATTACGACAGTAAAGCAGTCATGATTCCGAAGGTTGTTTGACCGCCACAGTGCTGTACTAGACGCGGCTCTGTTGGAATTGGTACACGCCGTTGTCTTCCTTCTAACTGACTTACCGAGCCAACGTCAGTTGCTAACCAAAGTGTAATTCGACATTTTTCACATCAACAAAGAAGTGATAAGTCACAGATCAAAATCGTAGGACTGATCAGGGGTCAAACTCCAGGTTTTTGAATTTGTTGTCTGGCGTTTCACCATTGAGCCACCGACCCACACGAATTGCATTGTAATAGACAAAGTTGTTTGGTCTCAGTTTAGAAAACTACAATATTTTAATATGTGAACTCGCGATATTCGATGTGTGACAAAAAGAAGTATGGCGAATTATACTTTCTAGCAGCAACTGGTGACTCTGCAACCATTCCTCATAATTTGCCTAACAGGCTGATTCGATGAGACAGGCAGTGTCAAGATGGGACACGCTCTGACTTGTCAGTCAGCGTCCAGAGACGCTAGAGCGAGGTTGTGTTTACGGTGTCTGTGGCGCATCGTGGATTTCGACCAACGCGTGAACGTTTAGTTCTGTTTCTAGTTAGAAACAGGTGCCAAAGAAACTCTAGAAATTTGGAAATTGGTCTGTGCTGACAATGTTGCAACTCTGAAGACTGCTTGCAAGTGATACGGACGATTTAAAAGCTGCAATGAGTCGGTAGAGGACATGCAACGTATAGGACATCCATTGACCTCTAAAACAGAAAACGTGCAAAAAGTGGCCAAAATTATTATTTCAAACAGGCGAATAACTATTGGAGAGCATACCAAAAAATTTAGCATGCGAATGCAAAATTTGTTCCCAGTCTTTTAAGTGCTGAACAGAAGAAAAATCGTGTGTCAGTTTGCACAAGAGCTGAAGGATAGTTTTCATTCATGTCGGAACTTAATGTCCAAAAATTGTAATTGGAGATGAAACTTAGGTCGTGGTGATATGAACTGCCGCGAGTCTGTTGAATTGTAACGAAAATGCACTGAAGATGGCTATTTACAGCCGAAATCTAGATTTGCGAGAGTAAGAAAAGCTGATGGAAATCTGACTGCTATGTTGCTCTCTTTTCGTATAATCTATGATCACAACGGTTCGTGATAGAATCAAAGTTGATTTGAATAGCACTACCGCTGTAATGTAATACGTAATACGGACTGGCCTATAAACTTCTAACAACACAGCAGTGTACGATGTATATAATGTGTGTTGTACGTCGGTTTCAGAGAAAGCCATTTAAAATGGCACACCTAAATCACTTTGTCTTCAGTTGATAATATCTAAATCAGTTGATAGTGTGAAAGGACATGGATGTGATGATAATACAGACACAGTAGAAAATAGAAAATTGTAGCTGGTGCGTGGGGTATGAAAAAACGCATTCCAGTTCAGTGTGATGTCCTTTCAGTCTATTTCTACTTATCTGGGCAGTTAAAAGGCTTCTTATTTTTTCATTTTTCTCCAAAAGCTTTTTCTCAGTCCATCAAAGACCCGTACATCTTAGAGTACATTTTTTATTTTAAAAATGTTGTCGTGCGAGGTTTCCAGTCTAAGTGGCGTGAAGATGTACGCCAAGGGTGGGAACCGATATTATTAGCGGGAGGTCGCGCTTCTGAAAAGCGAGCAACGACCACACGTCTACTCACCAAATACAACTGCAAATAATTTTCTATTAACATTAAACTATCCATTTTACAGGCTTCTGAGCTCCGTGGCTGTGGATTATCTTACCTTAAACAGTACTGGGTGCATGGTGATGTATTTTTTAAAAGTAGTTTGTTACCCACCTACGAGAACAGTCAGTGTAACAAAACGTTTTGTTATAAACGACGTGCAGGTTTTGGATTACACGGGGCAACGATTAAACAGTTTTTAATGAACGTTGCTGTTCAGTCCTAATATTCCAAGAAAAATATGTTATCACTCTTTTTTTTTTGCAATTAACTCTCGATATTTAAGAATTGCGTTTTAGGTAATTTTGTGATATGTGTTTCATACAATATTTCTGTCACATTGCAAAGTACCCTTTTTCTTGTATCAATGTGATAGGACAGAGGATCAAAATTGGTCTAGATTAAACTAGCCACCGAGAATATCTCTCAAGAGTAGCGAAGAGAACATTTTGGATAAGAACCTCGTTGACCCAAAAAAATGTTAAAATTATTTGTTAACAATCGTTGCTGATGGTAAATGATGAGTGGACTATTTCCATAAGGACCAGTGATAGCTGACAAAACGAAACCAGTTGTTCATTCAGGATTTCATGTCCCCGCTCAAGCAAAGCTGCGTGTAATCATTCGACTAACTTTCCAACTGTTGATGACAGTAAATTGCATCTCTTTTCTGACTACACTTTTGTTCGCTAAGTGCGGAATATGTAAATAAAAGTGAGAGCATTAAAAAAATGGTCAATTGCGAGCAGAAGTCGCACACCGAGAGTTCCGCACGAACTTAATTATGTCTACATCTCGGAAATCGAGAATCTCGACGATTTCTGCCTGTTATTGATATAGACACTTATTGATATAGACACTGGTCCTGGAAATTCTGAGACCATATCAAAATTTGATTAGTCCGAACATGCAAATAACCTCATGTTACATTTATGGAGGAAGAAGATTCGACAAAACATTTTTCAGGTATTAAAACATGACTTCAACTAACATTTTATGTTTGCATGCAGTAATGTTCGCCTATTATGCTTTTGAGGGATGATGAATGCAATCTACCTTCAAATGGCAAAAGATATTTTTACGTGATATAATGACAATTTAATAAGTTTCAGATTATTTATTTTACTGTGAAACCTTGCTACTCCCTGAATTTCGTGATTCTGTGTCAACCGGAAGCACCGTAGAAGTTTTCGAGTATCAAAATATGTGACATAAATGACCATATCATTCGATAGAATTGACTAAAAAACTTGAAATTTTTATACCTCCAAGAGACCATAGGCCGTAATATGTCACACAATACTGAACGTCAGGCGTCTATCCGTTCCTGGGACAAACTGTCCTTAACAGTCGGACGGACGGACAGACAGACAGACAGACAGACAGACAAATAACGAAGCAATCCTATAACAGTTTCAGTTTCTTAGATTGAGACACGGAACTCTAAAATTACTATCATCTCTGCATATTAAGTCGTCCCTAACGAAGTAGTTCTTGCAAGCTTTTACAAATGATGAGGAATTTTTGAAGTGTAGCTGCGAAAAATTTCCTTAAGTGTCAGGTGCGACATGAGGAGAAGAAGGCGTGTTTGTTCGACCTGTCATGGAAGAATGTTCGTGTCCAGCTGTGAATCAAAAATTACTGTAACTGCGAAGAAGGCTTGGGTATCACGCTGATGTTTTTAAGCAACACAAAGCACCCGCGATATATTACTGTTGTAGCCAACATGCCGGGAAAGCTTAAGTAGTTCAGCAGTTTGCTGAGCATCAAGACTGTATCAGGAACGATGATATACTATTACGTTGCTTACATCACGGAGAAGCCATTGGGCGTACTAGTAAACCTGAAGTACAATCTTTCAGAAAAGGAGAGACAGGAGGTGTTAGCAAATGGAGACACAGTTCCCATATACGAAGCGAGTTTTTTTTTTTTGAGTAAGTACCGTTTTGTAATTTAAAAAAGACTTGCTAAGATATCTCAATTTTATTTTTACATGTTAGCCTGTACCTTAATCTACGCACTGACGCCATTGCAGTCTGATTCTTCCTTGTTTACGTTGTGTACTGAGTGTTTAAGATGCCTCCGATAATCGCGAGTCACGCCGACTGTGAAGTACGGGCTGTTGTAAGATTTCTTAGTGCTAAAAGCCTAAAAGCGATAGATATTCATCGTGAGATCTTTGCTGTTTACGGAGAAAACATTATGAGTGATTGAATGGTGAAAAAGTGGGTGAGAGCATTTAAAGATGGCCGCATAAATGTGCACGATGAACGACGGAGTGGGCGTCCTTCGGTCGTTAGTGAAACTTTGGTGCAGCAAGTTAACAGTAAGGTGAGAGAAAGCAGACATTTAACGATTTCCTCCTTACGGGATGACATTCCCAATGTTTCTCGTAATGTTTTGTATGGCATTGTTATCGAGCACTTGAATTACTGAAAATTGTGCGCACGTTGGGTACCGAAAATGTTGACGGATGTGCACAAAACCAGTGCATTGACTTTCCTTGAGCGGTACCACAACGACGGCGATGATTTCTTAAGCCAAATTGTTACGGGCGAAGTAACATGGGTGGCCTACGTCACACCAGAATCAAAGTAACAGTCCAGGGAAGTTGAGCAAGGGCTTCGTTTTGCTGCTATACAACGCCCGTCCGCATGTGGCGAATCAGACCAAAGATTTCATCGCATCTTTTCGACGGGAAACTCTAGATCATCCTCCGTACAGCCCCGATCTTGCGCCCAGTGACTACCATCTGTTCCTGCACTTGAAATACCTGGCCGGTCAGCGTCTTCAAGCCAGTCCATTCCATATAATCACAGTCCGCATTACTATCGAGCCACCACCTGCTTCCATAGTGCATTGGTGTCGGCGTCACACTGTAACCCTACCATCAGCTCTTGCCAGCTGAAATCGGGTCTCATCTGACCAGGTCACGGTTTTCCAGTGGACGAGGGTACAACCGATACGGCCACGAGCCCCGGAGAGGCTCTGCAGGCGATGTCGTGCTGCCAGCAAAGGGAGTCCCGTCTGTCGTCTGCTGCAATAGCCCACTAAAGCCAAATTTCACGGCACTGTCCTACCGAATGCGTTCGTCCAACGTCCCATACTGATTTCAAAATGGTTCAAATGGCTATGGTGCTTATCTGAGGTCATCACTAAGCACATCACACACATCCACGCCCGAGGCAGGATTAGAACCTGCGACCGTAGCAGCCAAGTGGTTCAGGACTGAACCGCTCGACCACTGCGGCCGGCCACATTGATTTCTGTGGTTATATGGCGCAGTGTCGCTTCTCAGTTAGCACTGACAACTCTACGCAAACACCGCTGCTCTCGGTCAGTAAGTGAAGGCCGTCGGCCACTGAGTGATCAGTGGTGACAGGTAATGCCTGAAATCTATTATTCTCGGCACAGGCTTGACACTGTGGATCGCCGAATACTGAAGTCCTTGAAGATTCCCGAAAAGGAACGCCCCATGCATCTAGCTCCAACTACCATTGCTCTTTCAGTGTCTGTTAATTCCCGTCGCGCGGTCGTAATTTGGCCGGAAATCTTTTCACGTCAACCACGTCTTTGCATCAGGATGAGAACCGTTCACAATGCTCTGATGCACAAGTGGGGACTTGCAGAATCGCCAGCCTGTGACTGTGTGGTCCAAGAACAAACGATTCAGCATATTGGCTGAGAAAGTACCCAGAAGTATCCAGTGACGTTATTAATGCTACTTCCTCTACTATCAATTGGCTTCATTCATTAGATGTTGAACTCTTATTAAATGTAACTGTTCTTATTAACACTCCTAATTGTGTGCTTTAAATGTCATTTAATTATTAGCGTTAAGAATTTTAATATATTGGTTCTGCCTAAATCCTTAAATGTGTAATTGTATACTGTATGTATTTCTCAATATTTGTTCTTGTCACAATACCATAAATAAATAAAGCGCAGATGGCGACTCCGCCAATGCACTACCCTTTTATACCTTGTGTACACGATTCTGCTGCCATCTAAATATGTGCATACAGCTATCTCATGACTTTTGTCACCCCCGTGTTTATGTAGATGATATGTAGTGACAAAACTACACTGACAGGCTAAAACTTGACTACTAATATTTTCAACATTTTGCTGCCCTGTCAGCAACTGTATAAATATTAATTTTAAATTAACAACAGCCTCAGTTGCAATGTTTACCTAGATTTACCTACGTTTCAGTTGGGATAACCCACCTTCTTCAGTATAAAAGAAACTGAGAGTTGTCCATAATGGACAATGTCAAAAACTACAAACTATAATGTAGTAATACATCGTCATATTGCAATAACTTATCTGGGAAATAGCTTCGGTCCCCCTTCGCGACCGCAGTCACAGTACAACATCCGTTGCTGCCGTACAGCGATGTATTACTATATTATAGTTTTTAGTTTTTGACGTTGTCCATTATGGACAAATCGTAGTTCCTTTTTCTCTGAAGAAGGTTGGGTTATCCCAACTGAAACCTAGGTAAGTCCAGGTAAACATTGCAACTGAGGCTGATGTTAATTAAAATTTAAAACTTGACTACGTCCGTAATGGTGTGGCAGTCCTCCTTTGGAACGGAATAAACAAACGATCGTGCCTGGTATGGAGTCTGAGGACCCTTGGTAGCTTTCCAAAGGTATGTGGCACCGTGCGTGTGGTGATTAGTCAAGCAATTCCCCGTAAATTACGGGTCAGTGACCTGATGCCCGCTAGCGTCCGAAACCTGTTTTCATCGCGTTCAGATCAGCCAAATTTTCTGGTCAACAGATCAACGTGAGATGACCATGCCGTTCAAACCAGTGTTGCACAATTCTGGTCTTGCAACACGGAGTGTTATCCTACTAGAGGATAGGGAAGACATCGAGCATGATGAGATGTAGGTGGCCTACAATAATATTGACGTAGTCCTGAGCTATTGTATTGTTGTGCTTTCGATTACTACCATAGGTCCCACTGGGGTCCCAAGTGAGTGTCCCGCATGGCATAGGCCGGCCCCACTCACCTTCGTCCGTCGCGCGGTGCGTGTTTCGAGCATCTGTTCGCCTGTTCGCCTGGTTGGTGGCGCATTTGGACACGACCGTCGACCCGATGCAACAAGTAACGAGTTTCATCCGACCGGACGAGACGTTTCTGCTGATTCAAGGTCCGATGTCTATGTGCCCACGGTAATTGACAACGCCGTCGATTCGAGATAGGAACACGTATGGGTCGCCTGCTGCGCCGCTCTGTGCTCAACAACGTGCGCCGAGCCACATGACCCGAAACACCTGTGCCTGCAGTAGCACTGTAATCTTTGTATGTCCATCCTTTTGGGGACCACGGCTGTTCAGAATTGTCCTTAGGATCGTATTTGCTTTGTAGCTACCAGTTTAGGTGCTTCAGCGCGGCATCTTCAAGCCTTAGTTAATGCTGAAGGGGTTATCACGATCCATTTATACGCCTCCAACCATCAACTGCCAACAGTTGGTTGGAGAGCTGACATCACAGTTACAGATAGTGTGCATAAACCAGTTATGTTGGCCACTGATGCAACATACATATGGGTCATGAAGAAACAGTGGAGAGCATTAAGTGTTCCGTCTGCTACCAACTAATGTCACCACTGCAGACAGAGGGAGACACCTCGAGCATAATCATTTTTTCTTCTTTTTACCAAGACTTGTTTCGCTGAATTTACAGTAGCATCAGAGGGTTTTTTGTCTTTTCATTAAATTACAAGAACATTGTCCTTTACTACATGTACATACTGAATTTTCAGTTTTTAAGAATAGTACTCACATATCTGGAAACATACCAAAAAACTGTACGTACCTTATTAACTGTCACATGTTATGGTTTTTATTGTTTCTTGTTTTTTACAGTATAGCTGCTTTCCTTTCACACTTTCATTGCAGCCATAGAGAAGTTAATGTAGAAAGGTTACTTACATCGAAAACTTGCTTATTTTATTGTGTGTGTTAAAACACTCTTGTAAATAATAGATTTCAACTATCAGTCCTCCTTTTTCTAAATTTTACTGGCAGATCTAGATTTCAGCTAGAAACTAGCCATTCTCAATGCACTATCATTTTTGATCACTGCATGCAATGTCTGTTGGTTGGGCTTCATCCACAGTTCATTGAATACTCAATCTAGATCTGTCAATAAAATTTAAAAAGGACGACTGATAGCTGAAATCTATTATTTACAAGTCAATATAACAGTCGCTGAGTACAACAGCCATCTGAATGGAAGCTAATCTGATAAAACAATCTTATTATTCTATATGGAAACACAATGTTCCGCATACAATAAAATGTTCACCTCAACTTTCCACTCGTAAATTTTTGACGTAAATAAGTTTTCTCCAGTAAGTCTCCTATGGCTGCATATGACATACTGTGAAAGAAAAACAGTTGTAATGAAAAGACAGGAAACCACAAAATGCCACCTCTAGGATCTCCTCAGCCTCCATAGTAGCCCAGTATCTGTATCTTCAACGGTCAGGTTTCTGTTGGCAACACTTCTTTCTATCCCTTCAATGGATTTAAGTCGCTGCCTTCCACTGTACCTTCTGTTTATCGGTCTGTATCCAAATATATTTTTACATATTCTTTTTTACCTCATTCTCATTTTAAGGATCCAAACTAGAAAAGTTTTCTGCGTTCAATCTCATCCATTATTTTAAATTTCTTGTGTGTTATCGCCTTTTCATCCTCATTTGTCTCGTGTTCCAAACGGAACATCGTTGATGCTCGTCTTAGAAAGTCAGTTTCTCCACCATCAATTTTCTTGTGAATATGTTTTTTAAATCTTGTTATTTCTATATGTACAGTAGTAGAGAGCAATTTTCCTGTCATTTAATATAAATAAAATAAGACAACCATCTGCTTATCCTGTAACTTCAGTGGAACATGCCTGGGTAAAAAGAAGGAAAAATTCCTTTTTCTCAAGGGAAATCTGTCGTAAACAGATTTGTCATTTTCGTTTAAAGTGCACTGGTATGTTAACTCTGTGTAATTTGACTTGTGTGTGGTTATCGCTCTGGAGTGCTCACACGATTCAGTCACTTGGTTGGCCACGACAGTTAAGGGTGTTAGGGTGGTCAAGGTTGTACCAGACCAAAATCAAGCTCCGATGGATAAGCTTTGACTGACGAGCAGCTGGCTGGGTAAGGCTGTGACATTGTAGTGGATTGGAAGGACTGCGGCGTGTGCGCCGTTGAGAAGTGCAGGGCCACCGGCTGGGCGCTGCGTGCGTAAGTCTGCGGCAGGGGGGCGGGCGGCCGCTCTCCCGAATTACCAGCGCCGGCGCGTGGGAGGCGGGGGGCGGGCCGCCAGGAATAGCCGGCGGGATGCGCTGCGCTACCATCAGAGCAAGTACTCCATTGGTCAGTGGCGGTCTGCCACCTGACAACACCTTCCTCCTGGGCCAGCATTATGCACTTCTCACTCGAATTTTCAGTGGGTGAATAAGGTATAATAGTACCAGGACTTTAGAACCTGACCAGAACAGGAAGTTCAGAGGGCGAACTGAATGTAACAAGTACACTCACAGGAAATTTAATCGAGCCCCCATTAATTGTCACCAGAATCCACATCTCAGGTGGATGTACTTATACACTCATGCTCATAAATTAAGGATAATACAGATGCATTGTGAAACAACGCTCTGGTAGACGGTATGCGGGTTTAAATTACCTCGGGGTATGGCAGCGCAGTGCATTTGACCTGCGGTCGTCGCACGGTGGCGCTGGCAGCAGTCCACATACGCACAGGTGTGTTGGTGCATGTCAGAGTACGGTGCAGCGAGTAAGTGTGCAGTCGTTTTCAGACGTGCTAACGGTGACTGTGTGTTGAAAGTGGCTCAGAGAACACACATTGAAGACGTTACGAGGGGTAGAATACTAGGCTACTGGAAGCTGGTCAAATACAGCAGGTCGTAGCACGGGCCCTCCGTGTGTGATCTCACGATTATGGCTACGATTCCAGCAGACAGTAAACGCGTCCAGGCGCTACAGTACGGGACGACCACAGAGTACAACACCACAAGAAGACCGATATCTCACCATCAGCGCCCGCAGACGGCCACGGAGTACTCCAGGTAGCCTTGCTCGGGGACATTACCGCAGCCGCTGGAACAGTTGTCTGCAGACACACAGTCTACAGACGACTGAACAGACACGGTTTACTCGCCCAGAGACCTGCAAGGTGCATTCCACTAACCCCGGTCACAGGAGAGCCCGTAAAGCCTGGTGTCAAGAACACAGTACATGGTCATTAGAACAGTGGTCCCAGGTGATGTTCACAGACGAGTCTATGTATTGTCTGAACAGAGATTCTCGCCTGGTTTTCATCTGGCGTGAACCAGGAACCAGATACCAACCCCTTAATGTCCATGAAAGGGAACTGTATGGAGGTCGTGGTTTTCTAGTTTTGGGTGGCATTATGATTGGTGCACGTACACCCCTGCATTTCTTTGACAGAGGAACTGTAACAGATCAGGTGTATCGGGACGTCATTTTGCACAAGTATGTCCGCAAATTCATGGGTGCAATGGGTCCCACCTTCCTCCTGATGGATGATAACGCACGGGCCGCCTAGCTGCCATCGTGGAGGAGTACCTTGAAACAGAAGATATAGGGCGAATGGAGTAGCCTGCTTGTTCTCCAGACTTAAACCCCATCCAGCCCGTCTGGGATGCTTTCGGTCGACGTATCGCTGCACGTCTTCAAACACCTACGAAACTTCAGAAGCTCCGACAGGCACTGGTGCAAGAATGGGAGGCTACACCCCAGCAGCTGCTCGACCACCTGATCCAGAGTATGCCAACCCGTTGCGCGGCCTGTGTACGTGTGCATGCTGATCATATCCCATATTGATGTCGGTGTACAGTGGCGTTTTGTAGCACATGTGTTTCGGGACGGTTTTCTCAATTTATCTCCAATACCGTAGACCGTAGACTTAAAGATCTGTGTCTTGTGTGTTCCCTATGTGACTATGCTAGTAGCGCCAGTTTCGTGTAGTGCCACGTTGTTTGGCACCACATTTTGCAATTATCTGTAATTTATGAGCGTGAGTGAATTAGCGAACTAACTTCCGCCCAGGTTAAGGATCCACGACTTAATGTGTAGTCAGAGATGATGTTCAGGTTTTAATGACAGACAAAACCTTTACGCGATAGTAGTATACACCGCGAAAAGATGGAAGTATCGAGTATAATGTGGCTGCGGCAGTGTTGCCAACATACTAATGTTGAAGAACAATAATGGAGTGAGATCTCAAGAGGGACAGTCCCGCCACAGCCTGGCAGTACTGATCATTATTACTTATTATTACTTATAACAGAGCGTTGTTATTAGATATATCAAGTGGTCCTTTGCGGTTAGGGTGGTATAGGGTGGCCCTAGGGGCGCGATGGGGGCCCGACCGACCGCTGTGAGATCCTGTCAGTGGCGTCATCGGATGTGGTACTGAGGGGCGCGTCGTAAGCACAGTGCTCTGTCGGCCGTTATCGGATTGCTTGCGTTTGTAGCCGCTACCACTCGATCGAGCTGCTGTCCAGCTGCCCTCACGGCCAGAATGCTCCCTGGCTAGCCCTCCAACCGAGGGAAAGTCCCCGACAGTACCGGGAGTCAAACGGGTCCTGTGTATGGCAGGCAGCCACACTGACTACTCAGCTACAGAGGCGGACGGGTAGAGTAGTACGAATTTGAAGACAAACTATTTTGAAAGTTATCGATGCTGTTCGTCGGTACTTACATTATCTTCGTTAAAACTTCATCTTTTATATAAAAACTGGTCATCTCAATCAAGATATTTTCACTTCCAACTAGGCTCGAGTACTTCTCTTACTTCAAAACCCTTAAGTAAACTACAGAAAACAGAGGAGCGCTGTTGCTCCTGGCTTGGCGGGATTAATTCATTGTTGGCGTCCTCCACAATTCCTATTATGTCACTGACTTTAATTAATTATACTGATTTTGAGAGTAATTGCTAAACATGAAGGTGAAAGGGAAAACCGTAATCGCACGGTGGGTGCTGGTTAAGTAAATACAGGGTGTATCACAAGTAATAGCAAAAACTAAGACAAGATTCATATAAACGTAAATCCACAAACGACCCGCTTGCGATACATTGCCGAATGTGTGATTACAAGCAACCACGGACGTTCGTACGAATTATTGCCCTATTTGGTACAAGTGTCCAACACACAAAGTATACAGACAACGGATTGCGTAAGTTTAATGCAAAAACCGTGAGCAGGTCTCAGTACCACTAAGGATATGTTCTTCAGAAGGAACTCACCTATAACGTTTCACACATATTGGAAAATAAACGTTTAAAATACTTAACACTTGACAACACTGAATAGGAGAACAGGCAGTAAAAGTGGCACTTACATAAATTGCAAGACGTTAAAATTCTATGCATACATGATGAGCTACGGAGCTCAAGTCAGACAGTAGAAAATATGGAATAGTAAAATTTGCTACACAGGTCTAGCTTGTTAAGAGCAAACATTAAACTCGATGTGTGACAACTAGTTATGTGCGACGCAAATATGGTGCGAAGCGCGCCACTTGCAGGGCACTGGTAGTGTGACAAACGCTCACCGTGTGAAGCACGCAACTGTTACAGCAATAAGTATGATGCATATTTAGATGTTTTAAACAAAGTAAATTATGAGGTATAAAAAACAGGATGCATAAAACATACAAATGTATTTGAAGTGTGGACTGTTTGATGAAGTACCCAACTAATTGGGCTCAAATTTCAGTCGTGGCCTACCTTAACAAGAAATACAATACCGATGAAGTCCGCACTATGTTACAAATTACTGTCCATTCGTATCTCGTACAGGATGTGTTCCACGTGTCTTCCTGTCATCTGCATGCAACGCTGCATACGTCTCTACAGCGAGTTATGGATTCTTTCAAACAGCCCCCTATTATCTCGTGCCGGCCGGTGTGGCCGAGTGGTTCTAGGCGCTCAAATCCGCAACCGCGGTGCTGCTAGGTCGCAGGTTCGAATCCCGCCTCGGGCATGGATGTGTGTGATCCCCTTAGGTTGGTTAGGTTTAATTAGTTCTAAGTCTAGGGGACTGATGACCTCCGATGTTAAGTCCCATAGTGCTTGGAGCCATTTTAACCATTTATCTCGTAAATGTTGACAAGCCTGCACAATTCGCTGCTCTAGTTCTTAAACAGCATCAAAGGCAGTGTTGTACACTTCACTTCTGAGATGAGCCCAAGCAGAATAATCCAGAGGGCTGAAGCGAGCCGATTTCGGACAGTGTACAGGCGGTACAGGACGTGTCCAACTTAGACCGTATTGGCGCCTTGTCGTCTTTCGCCAGCATCAAGGTGTGACCGTGTTGAGGAAGGAGTAAGAGTCTGTTGTAAGTGGAAGTAGGCCTACGTACTTGGCCAGTGAGTGGTATGGTTGTTGTCGGTGCATACCGCCTTGTCGAACAGGCGTAATTTCATCACTGCGGTTCATAAATTCAAATGGCCCCAAGCACTATAAGACTTTTCTAAGGTCATCAGTCCCCTGGAACTTAGAACTACTTAAACCTTTCTGACCTAAGGACATCACACACATACATGCCCGAGGCAGGATTCGAACCTGTGACCGTAGCAGCACCGCGGTTCCAGACTGTAACGCCTAAAAACCGCTCGGACACTATGGCCGGCTGCGGTTCATGTCTGAAAGGTAAAAATGTGAGTCGTACCCTGATGCAATTTATTCCTACAGCGAGCCATGTTTTTCAGCGAGCCACGTTTTCGTTAGCATCACAAGAAACAGATGAGTAACATAATCTAATATTGCACGATGTTCCGTCTCAGACATTTACTAGCTGCACTACACTAACGTTGCAACTGCTAGAAAAGTGCACGTGATTTGGCATTTTTTTAAATTCTAACTTTTCAATGATTTTTTTTTTTTTTGCAATAATAGAGAGGACAGTCGTTGCATGGTTTATAATTTATCCCAGCTCGTACCTAATAACTTATTTTGGTTACCACTCTGTTCCTATTCGAAGTACATGGTGCGGATTGAAGGGCAAACAACTGATTTGTAGGTCGTATTGGCATTGGTGCACACAGGTAACTGTAAACTGGACTAAACGAAGAGCAAACTTGATAAGAAACTGTGAGTTGCGCTGCTCCACTACACTTATTTAACACATTTATTGACGAATAACTGAAGGCCTTAAATTTGAAACCCAAGGGCAAACCAAAGAAATAGAAAACCAAAGGAATAAACTTAAGTGACTGACCAATACACTGCATAACATTCGTTACTCTAGATACTGGCTCAGAGAGATTGCATGAACAAGGTGCTCCTTGTCTTGGGCAATAAGAGTTAAAGATAAATACAAAACTGTCAGTAATAAGCAAAAGCCACCAGACAAAATGTACTACACACTGCTTAACTCCAAAATGTCAAGCGTAACGTTTCAATACTTACAAAGTAAGCAGGTACAATTAAGAAATTAAAAAAAAGACGAAAACAGAAGACATAAATGTCGATGGCCAGTCGCGTAAATGATTCCTGTATCCTTGTTAATGTTGAATGCCTTGATCGCTATGCCACCTCCATCACATTTAGCAGCCAGAATGGGATACCTAGAACAGTGATCGTTCAACCTATTCAAAACCCAGTGAGCTCTAGGTTTCGTATCACTGACTTGTATATCAATGGAATATAATGATAATGATCTTTACTTAATTTGCCAGTAAATTTATAGAAAATATTTGAAATGATGCGTCCTCTTCTATGATTACCTTGACAGAACTTTTTACAAATTTAACCCATGGCCAAAGGTTCGGAAATTTAGTAAATCCATCATGTTAGGTCAAGAAGACGAGAGATAAATAAAACTCGCAGCACAGCGTTCTCTGAGCATATCGATTTTTACACCTGGAGAAACTTTACATGATTAAATACTTCTCTTTCAAAGGTTTTCCAATTTTTACCCAGAATAAATTGTAGAAATAACAATCTCAATAATTTCAAATGCACTTAAAAATGTTGAATTAAATCGATAATATAAGAAATATACATTTCTTGAACTCATTTAAACATAAATTTTTGTGTTTGAATTTACGTATTTGAATAGGAATGCAAGTCTAAACCATAAGGAGATGTCCAATAACTATGCCAGGGATTTTCTTTAAAATCTGCAACCCTCCCCCCAATTGCGGTTTACGCTGTAGTCCAGTAAAAATACATAAAAATACGTAAAAATGATTTTTTAAACTTTGCTCTGAACACCAATAAACAGTTTAATAAAACAATATGATTAAAAACACTTTATTTTCAACACACCCATCCTATGTAGTGTTCCGACATACGGAATAGCGACAGATGGACAAAAAGGCTCCACAGAAATAATATTAATTGCTTTGATGGCCCTGTGAAAAACTGTCCTTTTATTGGTATATAATATACATTAAATGTCATTGTGCCTTTATTCACATTGCAGATGAAAGACAACATTGTTCGTATCTTCCATAGAACCATATGATAACATAGCTTTTCAGTCTCTTGATTAACATGATTACCAAGAGAATTCTTGACTGTGAATTTCAGCTTAACTTCCTTCCACTAACGTTCAAGTTCTCGCTCGCATGTGTGTTTCGACTTGTCGCCACGTCAGTTAACACAAGCATTGTAAAAGTTTTGAGGTAAATGCAGATTGAACACAGTAACATCAGCTTTATACGTGTTGCAGAATACCATGACTGCCTCACTGTCACATAGTGATTTCGACTGGCGCAGCAGAAAACTCTCCCAATGAAATATAACGTTTCGATGTCAATTATTTCAAAAAAGGGAATCCCAGACAGGCACACGTTTATAAAGACTGATGGGCACTTTAATACTGTCTGTGCTCGGGATTAATTATATAAACAACATATTATCCATTATCATTATAATATATTTGAATTCAATAGTTATGAGAGATTTGCTGAGATTTTCCCGAACCCCTCCACCTCTTATTTTGAACTCACGTAATTCGTAGAATGATGATCCTTGTCAGCTGATCACGCTGCAATGCTGCGGCTAGGTGATAGGATGAGGTAGCGATAGGGTGGGTTCGCATTACTATTTCAGTATTATGGCAGTATTGTTTTTTTCAGCATCTTCGAGGAGATGGGAAAAAGTTCTTTCGCAAGCATGTCTACAAGCTCCGTTCGACAATGACGGAGGATTTGCAGGTATCGAACCCCAACAGAGCTGTAAGTGGAGTGCGTGCTCCACTTGAGACGGTCTTCGGCCAGCCTGTGTTTGAGCCTGGCGCCGGTGGTCCCTTTTCCCGCCCAGCCGTGTTTTGCCGCCAATGCTGGGGCCACACAGACGGCGGCCGGGCTATTCCTGGGCGCCCTCGCCCCTCGCCATTCGCCAGTGGCCACTCGTCTGCCACTGTGCGCTGCACCAGAGAGGTGCACGCTAGAGATGGGTAGTTCGCCAACGAACTGGTGCAAAGGAACGGTTCACAGAGATGAACGAAAGGACCGAGGAACGAATTCCAAGGAACTATCGGTTCATGGTTCACTTCGGTGGCGGCGGTCTGCTTATAGTTCCCAGGAAACGAGGAACGATCGCATCATAGTTCTCTTCGGTCGCGGCGGTCGCTTAGGCAGTTGTCGTTCCAGCCTCGGTCGCGTCCTCGTCTCTGTCTCGGCCTCCCTCAGCCGCACTCGTCTTTCTTCGCATGACCCCCTGTCTCAGTTCCACGGCCGACTCTCCTAGTTACTTCAGGATCCAGTTGTTCGTTTCGTTCACTGCGCTCGCCTATTTTACATGTGTTACAAACTGTTCTTGCACTTTTGGTTCTGGCTATTCAGCGTCCACGACCGGTAATCAGAAAGTATGTTACAGCTACGTAAATTACATAATAATTACGTTGTATGTAATAGGTACGTCTTTTCAGGTAACAAAAGGGCATATCAGCTCACTTCTTTATATCGATGAACAGCAGAAGCCATACTTATAACAAGGCAAGTTTTTTTGGTATTCATTTTTTGATTTCATCGACTTGATTTAGCAGCTAACTTCCAATAATTTGCTTAATTTTCAGTGTAAGAAAATTCATTTAAAAATATTTTCGTGTATCTTTCATATACAAAACCTAACATTTAGGAATGCTCTAATTATTTTGGTTGTTTCCAGTTTGCATTACCTGCTAGTTTGGTTTCTTTGAAGAAAACAAAATGTGGGTTGTGGGTCATTTTCGCTCAGTAGGAAAAGCAGTGCCTCTCCATTTGAAAAGACATAGATTCCCATAAAATCGTATTTACTTATTATTTCCAAAACATTTGATCAGAAGGGGGCTTTCAAACCAAAACTTTATTACTGCAAACTTTATTACTGCAAACTTTATTATTATTATTATTATTATTATTATTATTATTATTGCTGCATTAACTTTAATAATGCAACATAAAAACCTAATTTTTACTAAGCATGTGACGCAAATATGAGAAAACCACATTTTATTTTATGCTTCCATAAAGTCACTACTTTGCCTACAAACTCATAGAGAACGTGAACTATATATAGGGTGTAAATGATTATTGTTTACAACGTACCATAGCTATGTAGTGGAAGTCGAAACGAAGAATTGTATGCAAGACACTTGTGGTTTATTAACTTGGGGGAAAAAGCCACCAACTGGTTTTCATGTTCCCTTCTCCAGCTCTCTACACATCGTCATCTATTGTTTCGAAATTGTTGCTTGCATTAGATTGTTATTTCTTCACTTCCTAATTATTACATGTTTGTTACATCTGCTCGTAATGAGCAACACATCTTCCGTAATTTGCGAGCAGCCTGTACTCGGAGCCGGTTTTCCGTGAGCCACCCTATATTATTCCACTGCGATCAGCCACACCATGTTGCAGTTGGCTAAACGAGAGGTTCTGCAGACTCACAGAAATTGCTTCTAAAAGTGTGTAAGAAATCTGTAATGAATAAAAACTCTATAATCCAGGGGGGAGGCAAGTGCCCTCTCTTGGTGCCCTCCATCCTTCAGTCACCTACACTACTAGTTTTCAGACGAACCATATACCAAGCACAAATAAACGGTGAAGGAGTAAAAAATGAACGGTTCCCAAAAAAGAACGATCAGCAGTGACCTAGTTCCCAAGGATGAACGAGTTTGCCCATCTCTAGTGCACGCTGCACTGCTGTCTGTCCTAGTCGCCCACGCTGCTAAGCAATCTATGGGCGGCAAGCTGTTCAATAAAGAAAGCGAAAAAGTTACTACGAAAGTGACCAATAGCGTCAAACCTAGACATCGTGCAGTCAAATGGTTCAAATGGCTCTGAGTGCTATGGGACTTAACATGAGGTAATCTGTCACTTAGAACTACTTCAACCTAACTAACCTAAGGACATCACACACATCCATGCGCGAGGCAGGATTCGAATCTGCGACTGTAGCAGCAGCGCGGTTCCGGACTGAAGCGCCTAGAAACGCTCATCCACCGCGGCCGGCTATCCTACAGTCAGTCATGTTAGATAAGTGGTGTATCTGACGATTAAAACAAAATACGTAAGAATGGCGTTTGATAAGTAATGCAGCATATTTTCTTCGTCGGCCAATATCAACTAAAAAACTGGGGAACTTGTTGTGGGACGCATTCCACGTTCGAGCCCCTATAGTTTTGTAAAGTTCTGATAGGTGTCGGCACTACAGGGTGTTACAAAAAGGTACGCCCAAACTTTCAGGAAACATTCCTCACACACAACGGAAGAAAATTCGTTATGTTGACATGTGTCCGGAAACGCTTACTTCCATGTTAGAACTCATTTTATTACTTCTCTTCAAATCACATTAATCATGGAATGGAAACACACAGCAACAGAACCTACCAGCGTGAAACACTTTGTTACAGGAAATGTTCAAAATATCCTCCATTAGCTAGGATACATGCATCCACCCTCCGTCGCATGGAATCCCTGATGCGCTGATGCAGCCCTGGAGAATGGCGTATTGTATCACAGCCGTCCACAATTCGAGCACGAAGAGTCTCTACATTTGGTACCGGGGTTACGTAAACAAGAGCTTTCAAATGCCCACATAAATGAAAGTCAATAGGGTTGAGATCAGGAGAGCGTGGAGACCACGGAATTGGTCCGCCTCTACCAATCCATCCGTCACCGAATCTGTTGTTGAAAAGCGTACGAACACTTCGACTGAAATGTGCAGGAGCTCCATCCTGCATGAACCACATGTTGTGTCGTACTTGTAAATGCACATGTTGTACCAGCACAGGTAGAGTATCCCGTATGAAACCATGATAACGTCCTCCATTGAGCGTAGGTGGAAGAACATGGGGCCCAATCAAGACATCACCGGCATTGCCTGCCCAAACGTTCACAGAAAATCTGTGTCGATGACGTGATTGCACAACTGCGTGCGGATTCTCGTCAGCCCACACATGTTGATTCTGAAAATTACAATTTGATCACGTTTGAATGATGCCTCATCCGTAAAGAGAACATTTGCACTTAAATGAGGATTGCCACATTGTTGGATGAACCATTCGCAGAAGTGTACCCGTGGAGGCCAATCAGCTGCTGATAGTGCCTGCACACGCTGTACATGGTACGGAAACAACTGGCTCTCCCGTAGCACTCTTCATACAGCGACGTGGTCAACGTTACCTTGTACAGCAGCAACTTCTCTGACGCTGACATTAGGGTTATCGTCAACTGCACGAAGAGTTGCCTCGTCCATTGCAGGTGTCCTCGTCGTTCTAGATCTTCCCCAGTCGCGAGTCATAGGCTGGAATGTTCCGTGCTCCCTAAGACGCCGATCAATTGCCTCGAACGGCTTCCTGTCGGGACACCTTCGTTCTGGAAATCTGTGTCGATAAAAACGTACCGCGCCACGGCTTATTGCCCCCTGCTAATCCATACATCAAATGGGCATCTGCCAACTCCGCATTTGTGAACATTGCACTGACTGCGATGAACACTAACCTGTTGATGCTACGTACTGATGTGCTCGATGCCAGTACTGTAGAACAATGAGTCGCATGTCAACACAAGCTCCGAAGTCAACATTACCTTCCCTCAATTGGGCCAACTGGAGGTGAATCGAGGACGTACAGTACATACTGACGAAAGTAAAATGAGCTCTAACATGGAAATTAAGCGTTTCCGGACACATGTCCACATAACATGTTTTCTTTATTTGTGTGTGAGGAATGTTTCCTGAAAGTTTGGCCGTATCTTTTTGTAACACCCAGTATACGTAATAGCCTTGAAATTGGCAGTGAAAAACAGTCATTAGGCGAATCGTCTGCCATCATCACAGCAACGTCGCGCAAAACTGTCCGGTGTCGCGTGCGCTGGCTGGCAGCACTCAGCTGTGACTATCGCAGTGTTGGAACTTGTGGACACTCTCATTTGACCAAGCGAGATGGCGCAGTGGCTAGTACACTGGGCTCGCATCCAGGAGGACGACGGTTCAGTCCCGCGTCCGGTCATCCTGATTTAGGTTTTCCGTAATTTTCCTAAATCGCTCCAGGCAAATGCCGGGATGGTTCCTTTGAAAGGGCACGGCCGACTTCCTTCCCCGTCCTTCCCTAATCCGTTGGGGCCGATGACCTTGCTGTCTGGTCTCCTCCTCCAAACAACGAATCCCAACTCTCATTTGAGGTGATCGACAGATCACAATCAGACACATCTCTGCTCAACAGGATATTTCATGTGGTACTGCTCGTCACAGTGACCCAATAGGTGGGGTACTGATAGGTGTGTGTCTGCTGGGTTTCATGCCGCCTGACAGAAGACCATAAAGTGCAACAGAGGACCATCTGTTGGACCCATTCAAGGATGCACTCCACAGGAAGCAGTACGAGGATAATGGGGAGGTTACTGATGCAGCAAGACATTTACTCCGACGTCGATCATTAGTCATACCATGTTAGCATGCTGGCCCTCCCATTAAGGTGACCTAAGGAAGTTACACTGAACGGAGATTGCTGAGCCGGCCGGTGTGGCCGAGCTGTTCTAGGCGCGTCAGTCTGGAACCGCGCGACCGCTAAGGTCGCAGGTTCGAATCCTGCCTCGAGCGTGTATGTGTGTGCTGTCCTTAGTTGGGTTTAAGTAGTTCTAAGTTCTAGGGGACTGACGACCTCAGATGTTGTCCCATGTTGCTCAGAGCCATTTAATCACTTACATATATTACTAGAGCAAAGTATTGCCGAAATTTCGTTACTCTACATTATTTCTCGTTGTTGTAAATTTTTCTGTCATTTGTTTTTTGACGTTGGGGCTGAAGTAATGAATTAGCGCGGGTAAGATCATAGCATTTGACAAAGTGCAAGTGAGGACTTGTTTCGTTTCCCACGACCTTGGGCAGCGTTCCCGTTCTATTCCAGACATGCGTCTTAGAGCAGAAGAGAAAGAGTCCTAAAAGAAGGAAATATAAATGCGCGGGCACGGAACTAAAAAGAAGGCGGCGGTGGCGGCTGTGTTTTGCTGGCAGCCGGCCGCGCGCTATAAATAACGACTCCATAGAGGGCGGTGGAGCCGGCCCGGACACCTGTTGTTGCCGCCGCGGCTGGCCCGTCCACAGCAGAGCGGTGGGCGCTGCACTCGCCCCGTAGTAAGCACACCACACCACACCACACCACACCACACGTGTGTCCGAAGAAACTCTGCATCGTAGTTCGGAATAACACAGGCACCGCAAATCGTATTCACGCGCCTACAGCGGGCCAGCGACGTCCAAGTAAAATGTTTCCCCTGTACGAGAGTATACGAGGCGTGTTTTTAAAGTAAGTACAGTTTTGAAATTAAAAACAGACGTGCTAAGATATCTCAATAAATTTATTTTTACATGAAAGCCTGTACCTTAATCTACTTTTCTACATAATTTCCGCCAACATTGAGGCACTTGTCATAACGTTGTACCAGTTTTTGAACACCCTCTTCATAGAAGTCTGCCGCCTGACTTCTTAACCACTGCATCACCACTGTTTTGACTTCATCGTCTTGAAGACGCTAACCGCCCAGGTGTTTCTTCAAGATGAAACATGAGTGGTCCACATCACACCAGAATCAAAGCAACAGTCCATGGAATGGCGGCATTCAGATTCATCCAGAAAAGTGAAGTTTAAGCAAAAAATGTATGCCCGGATAATCATGTGCACAAAGGAGTATTGCTTGTGGAATTTCTGCCTCCTAATGAGACAATCAATGCAGCAGCTTACTGTACGACATTGCACCTTCCGCGCCGTTCAATTCGGGACAAAAGAAATAGTAAGTTGAGCAAGGGCATCGTTTTGCTGCAAGACAATGCCCGTAAGCATGTTGCGAATCAGACCAAAGATCTCATCTCATCACATCTTTTCGATGGGAAGCTCTAGATCACCCTCCGTACAGCCCCGATTTTGCGCCCAGTGACTACCATCTGTTCCTGCACTTGAACAAACACCTGGGCGGTCAGCGTCTTCAAGACGATGACGAAGTCAAAACAGTGGCGATGCAGTGGTTAAGAAGTCAGGCGGCAGACTTCAATGAGGAGGGTATTCAAAAACTGGCACAACGTTATGACAAGTGCCTCAGTGTTGGCGGAAATTATGTAGAAAAGTAGATTGAGGTACAGGCTTTCATGTAAAAATTTGAATTTCAAAACGGTACTTACTTTAAAAAAATTACGCCTCGTACATAATGGATGTACGAGTACAGGTTGTAGACACATTGTTGACGACGCACAGAAGCTTGGGTCTGGCCATGAGTCGCGCTCGGATAGCCAAATGGTAAGGAGACAAGCGGGAAAACCACGTTCGAGTCCCGGTCCAGCACGGCACAAATTACCATTCTCGTCATTGCGTTATATAGCTGATGGTTATCCATATCCGCAACTACGAATACATTTATTACAAGGGAATGGTCCAGTCCGACATACAGAAATATACACTGAATTTTTTTTATACAAGAAGTACACCACGAAAGAAAAGCCCTGTCAAAATTTCAGCTGATAAGACGCATTGCATGTATTTTTTTTTAAATTCGTTGAAGTTACTGTTTTTTTTTTTTTTTTGTCGCACGGAGAAACGCTTGTGACGGCGGTTTGTACAGCGCTTCCTGCCTAGTGCGCGATAGGCTGAGCGCAGAGCGACGTAGTCCAAATGCCCAGGGTGACAAGCGAATTTGAAGCACCTGTACCACACAAAAAATGTTGCGTGTCATTAAAGTTTTCAATAACAGGCAGTTCGTATCAAGAGCTAAACTCTTGCATATGTAATTGCTACAGAGGTGACCAGCAGAGGAATAAATTCAGGTCAGTGTCTGATACACACGATTTCTATCGATTGTGACTTTAATTTCTTGAAATAAAGTATCTCCTACAAGTACATAATTTTATAATAATTCCTGTAGCACAGTTTTATGTCATTTTTTGAATAATGAATTAGCACTGAAATAGTTCCTTCTCTACTTCCAGTAGTCGTCACAATGAAGTGAAGTGCTATCTCAAGCCGGCCTCTGTGGCCGTGCGTTCTAGGCGCTACAGTCTGGAGCGGTCGCAGGTTCGAATCCTGCCTCGGGCATGGATGTGTGTGATGTTCTTAGGTTAGTTAGGTTCAAGTAGTTCTAAGTTCTAGGGGACTAATGACCACAGCAGTTAAGTCCCATAGTGCTCAGAGCCATTTAAATCATTTTTTGCTCTCTCAATGATGAAAACAAACAGTTCTCTTACACCAGCCACCCCTGACGAAATGAAAATTAATGCTTTCAGGCATGTCACTGTCATTCCTAGTTTTATTTAGACACAGTTGCGGTGTGTCTAGAAAGAGTCCTGACCGTTACTCTACTTAGTGTGCTGCATACAGAGCATAAGCCTAGCAATTTGTAAAATTTCTCGATGCAAATTGATGCTACACAAATCACTGAAATTTAAGCATACTGTTGTCTGACGCACCTCAAACGGCGTGACGCTCTTTGAAATTATATTGACCGACAATTTACTTAAAAATAATTGCCACAGTCGGAAAAAATTCAACAAGAATCACACTGGTTGTTGCAGATGAAACCTGAATTACATCATCAGTTTTTTCGTCGTTGTCCTGAAAATCAGAGACATTGGTATGCCCAGGCCAAGAGCCTACAGTGTGGCCCCTCAGGAGTTTTAGGAAATAAAAACGGATAACATCAATCGATACTACATTAAATTTATCGGAGCTTATACATAACCACATTGAAATTACCTTATTTTATTGATATAGTGCTAAGTTGAACTCTGATTTTACAGATTTGTTTCACTCTATATGGCTTTACAGAAAATAGTATTAACAAATTTCATATATTACGTATACTTTTCGGGGTCAAAGATAAAGTTAAGGTTTGAAACGTTTATATTGCATGCTGCACGCAGCTTTGAAAAATCTTTTCTAAAAAAAAAAACTGTTTCAAGTTTGAGGGAAACTTTTATATGTATTATTAGTTCAGTTTGTGTAAACTACATGTTATACATTTTCGATGAGGCTGAACACGAAAAAGAAGTTAGGTTTTCAATATTTGAAATGGGTAATCCAATATGGCGGACCAAAAGTTATGTTTTGTCCAAAAAATGTGTTTTCGTTCCTTAGGTTTAGCCTGCAAATCCAGGACCGTATATGGACCCCTCCTCTAACTCGCATTATTTGTGGACAGCAATTCCCTCGTTCTTCATGGTGAGAATAGCCGATCTGGCTGAGCTCGATATGCTGCGTACGTTTATTGTACGTACGTTCCTCCTTTCTTCTTCTTCCCCTTCTTCTTCCCCTTCTTCTTCCCCTTCTTCTTCCCCTTCTTCTTCCCCTTCTTCTTCCCCTTCTTCTTGGTAGACACTTAAATCCTTCTCCGCTCAGCATCGTGTTCTTCCTGCAGTATACTTGCACACCACCTACTCGCTCAACTTTTTACATTTTGCTTGCGTGTTACTCACTTTTTTTATCAACACAGTCACTCCTTTTTCCTTCTCCTCGTCAATAAATTTAATGACCTCAGCATCAGGCCGTTTTGTGTTTCAGTGAACGCAGTTCCAGCTATCACTTTGCAGGGGCGTCAGTGAACATTTTGCCTCCAACAAAAGTTGTTTCCCATGATGTGATCTGGCACCCGTATTATGCAAAGACTCTGAGACACGCTGTATTTACGAGAGAGACAGAGTGTGACAAGAATATAAGGAGAGCTGTTATTCTCGGATCGGTTTCGCATTGGGAAAGATAAAAGATTCACAGATCCGTTCGATTTCTACCGTGCAACCGCTTTAGATGGAATAGTAGGATTTGTGGTCGCCCGCGCGATATCTGGTGGAGTATTCATAGCTCTAAAAATCCAGACCGTAAACACAAGAGAACAGAGCATCACACAGAGACAGGCAGAGGGCCGTGACTGCAGCATAGACAGAACAGACAATGTTTCGGAATAGCGTCCAGTAAGCTGTATAGAGTGGGTCTGTGAGCAAGTAGAAGTTCTGTCTGTAAGGGCTTGCATTACTCAAACTATTGCTCAACGATACTGAAGATGGACGCATAAAAACGACCAAATAAACACTGCACTGGTCTTCATAGAGTCTCCCTGCTGCTTCTTCCTAGTACTATATCAACAGAAAGGCCTACTTGTTCATTGTAACGCCACGCTGTCTTTTCAGACAGGGATAGTCACACATTGCTTGAATCGGCATGTAGAACGAACGACCCTTCGCCTGGTACTTTAGTAGTGCTGTATGTGATCTTTAGGCAGTTTTCGACACTCGTCTAGGCAAATGTTAGCGATGGACACTTCGCCATCTCTGCCTCAGAAATACAACGCACTCACCTAAAAAGCACATGTAACATTCACTAAACAGAATATACACTATTCAGGCAGATGTTCGTACTCACAGGAACATCATCGAGCAACGTAACTAAAGATTTAATATAAAACTGACAGTTCTTGGATGGGTGGTCAGTGGGTAGTGAGAGAGGCTGTGTGTCCTTTCTCATTTGAGTATCGTGTTTATGAAAATTACTGATGATTTCCAATTGTGAATGATTGTTAAGAAAAAACTTCGTGAGAAAGTAATAGTATTTTGAGGCCGTTGTCAGTGTGCACAGCTTCTTAACAAGATGTCTTGAAGAGGTCTAGAGTGATCATTACATACTACCCTTATCACACTCTTCTATGTAACAAATAATATTGTCTTCAGTGTCGGGTTACCTCGAAATGTGATGACAAAAGATAGTAATGAATGAAAGACGGGAAAGTAAGTCAACATTTTCGACATTTACTTTTCTAACGTCTACTGTTATCTGTAATGCAAATTTTGTAGACCTTGCATGTTTATGAAGACCTATAACATATGATTGAGAGTTCAGGTTATTGCTAATATCCCCAGGAATTCAGAATGTGTCGTTTCATTTAGAGATTTTTTTCCTCTCGCACAAAATTTCTAGTGGTGTCGTCACACGACTTCTGCAATGCGGAATTGCATGAATTCTGTTTTACTGAAGTTGATCTACAGACTATTTGCTCAGCAGCAGTCCGTAATCATCAAGAAAATTTTATTTATATTTTCAAGCGTCGAAGTTATTCGTTAATTTTTGTTATAATACTTGAATCACTAGCAGAGAGAACTAATTTAGCTTCTAGGATATATAATGGCATGCCATACATAAATATACAAATAAAACAAAATTAGTGGACGCAGTATTGACCCTGCGGTAAACATGTACCGATTATTTGCAACGCTGACGAAGCTGTTTCTTTGTGTTCGCTTCCTGGGTGTTATATTGTGACATGGTTCAGCTGATGACCCGGTACCAGCGGGAATTGTGATGCTGTGTTACTTGACTTCACAACTGTCGACCTGAAGGAAAAGATGGTTTCACCGACACTGGAACTCGCCCCTCTGTGCAGTGGGGAACGGTAGCCGCGACGTTGCCTCAGCCTCCGCGCCGACACAACAGCGGTTCTGTGTCGAAACAATTTGGCA
The DNA here is from genome assembly GCF_023897955.1 of Schistocerca gregaria. Classification (NCBI taxonomy): domain Eukaryota; kingdom Metazoa; phylum Arthropoda; class Insecta; order Orthoptera; family Acrididae; genus Schistocerca; species Schistocerca gregaria. The sequence continues at coordinate 132,285,013 of NC_064929.1, forward strand.
GCTCTGTGGAGTAAACAACGTAAATACTGGACGCCTCTGGGGTGTCACATCAATCACCCCCTCACATCGTTGCGCTAAAGAGAATGGCTCGTTCCCCGTTCGCTGAAGAAACGTTCCGCTACAACTCACGACAGCAATTTAAAAGATTAATTAGAGGAAATTGCGCATGCGAAATGTCGAGTTTAGTTGTGAGATAACGTGCAACGTGCAGCAATACTGAACTCAGAAGTACGATAAAATATCGGCAGTAAGGTTTATATTTCGTTACAATATAGACACAATGTTTTCTTTTATGCCTACTCTGTGTAACGTAAATTTTTCACGGATTAAGTAAAGAAGTGGCTTAAAACCTTCCGTTGTATTTCATCATACAATATTGTTTGTGAAAATTGCTATGCTAAAGAGGAGACATACATTGAGGCGACAAAAGTTATATATATATATATATATATATATATATATATATATATATATATATACCCTGACGGCTGTATCGCTTATACAAGGAGTAAAAGGGCAATACATTGGAAGAGCTGTCATTTGTACTTAAGTGACTCACGTGAAAAGGATTCAGATGTGATAATGGCCGAACGACGGCCATTTCGGAAATCGTTGGAGAATTGAATATTCCGACATCCATAGTCTCAAGAGTGTGCCGATATCACCAGATTTCAGGCGTTCTCTCTCACCATGGACAACGCAATGGGCCTTCACTTAACGACCGAGAGCAGCAGTGTATGCCAAGAGTTGTCAGTGCAAGTAGACAAGTAACACTGCGTGAAATAACCACGTACGTAGAACGTATCCGTAAGGGCATTGCGACGAAATTTGGCGTTAATGGGCTGTGGAAGCAGACGATCGACGTGAGTGCCTTTGCTAAAAGCACGACATAGCCTCCAGTCTCTCTCCTGGGCTCGCGACCATATCGACTGGACCCCAGACGACTGGAAAACTGTGGCGCAGTCAGACGAGTCATGATTTCAGTGGTAAGAGCTGATGACGGGGGTTCGAGTGTGGCGCAGACCCCCGAAGCTATGAACCCAAGTCGTCAATAAGGCACTGTGGAGGTTGGTGCTGGCTCCATAATGGTGTGGGCTGTGTTTACTTGGAATTAACTGGGTTCTCTCGTCCAACTGATCCGATTATTGACTGGAAATGGTTATGTTCAGCTACTTGCGGACCATTCACAGCCACTCATGGACTTCGTGTTCCGAAAGAATGATGGAATTCTTACGGATGACAATGAGCTATGGTTTAAAGAACATCAATTCGGGCGAATGATTTGGCTACCCAGATCGCCCGAGATGAATTCCATCGATAATCGGTGGGACCTATTCGATAGGTTAGCTCGGACGCTAAATTCTGCACTGGCATCACTTTAGCATCTATTGACTGCTATAGAGGCAGGATAGCTCAGTATTTGTACAGCGGACTTCCAGTGACTTGAGTCCATGCCATGTCGAGTTGCTACACTACGCCGGGCAATCAGGGGGCACAGATCTGTCGCCGAACTAGCTACCGTTCAAGCAGACATTTCTGACTTGGCGGCTGAGTGACTCATGATTGGATAGAATTTAGTCAGGGAGTCGTCAAGAAGGTCTCTTTACAGAGCCAAACGTACAGGAGAAACTGCGTTTTAGGTTGGTACTACTACTTGGAAGACTAAGAATAAGGACTATTTCGGCTTCTCTAGTCGTTCATAATGCCAGCCCATGCTTCTAACCTAGAAAGGTCAGCACGAGAAAAGGAAAGCCTGATAGGGACTGCTGAATATGGAAATAAAATAAATTGTATCTTGCTCCAATTCTCTCTCCAGTTTCATTATGCTGCCGATACTGAAAAAAAATCAACAGAATAGCAGGCACGCTATTGCCGTATTATTAATGATGATAATGTGGCTACAATATCGTAAACGGTAAATAAGTGAAAGAAGTGCAAGGTAGATGCACGTCTTTCAAAGTGTTCCTCGATCATTGGTTTACCTTTCAGCGATACGCGGAAACGACGTTGGTTTTCTTCCATCGATTTTCATACTGCCGGAAAAAAATAACACATCCTTTTAGACGTTTCTGATCACTCAGTACTTACTGTTGCAACAGCGCACATGGAGTACATGAAATGATTACATTTACATACCAATAGCACACGCGGTCCTATGATACCAGGTACCGACGCATGTTGAAACACTCATATCAGTACGTGGTGTAGCCCACCTGCGCTAATCCTGTCGATCGTACAGACGGCAAATATTGTCCTGGGGTACGTCTTGCCACGCCTGCTCTACCTGTTCACGTAGTTCTGTAAGAGTTGTTGGTTGACGAGTCATTTGTCGCCCCATATATCCCATACATGTTAGACTGGGCACAAATCTGGAAGTCGTGCTGGGCGAGGACACGTCTTCACAGATTGAAGAGCACGTTGAGTTTCACGGGTAGTGTAAGGCAGACTGTTGTCAAGTTAGAACAACACGTCATCGTCCCGTTGCAATAACGGCAATAGAACGGGTCCAACAACATTCTGCAAGTACTGAGCGGTGATCAGCGTCCCCTCCAGAAATGCGAAAAGTAACGAAGAGTTGTAGTTTGTCGCACCCTGGACCATAAGGCCTGAGATGGACGGACGCAATCTGAGACAGCGCTCACCAGATTCTACGTCGTACTTGCAAACGACCATCATTTGCGTGCAGGCAGAGTCTGCTTTCATCGCTGAAGGCCACGGCGCGCCGTTCCTCTTCCAAGTGATCCTCTGACGGCACCAGTCTAGCTGCGGACGTGGATGCCGTGGAGTGAGTGGAAGGCGGGCTAGAGATGTCCGCACCTGTAGTCCCGCTCCTAATAACCGGTTCGCAACAGCTCGTCTTGACACATCTTGTCTCTGTTGTGGTGGCTGTACGATCTGCCACTGCTGCCCTTACAACACGAAGAGCCTGCCGGGCGTCTGTGCTGCGTGGATGTCCAGAACCTCGTTTCTGTATGTGAATGTTCGCGTGGCCAATGATACCAGCATCGTTCCACGACAGACGCAGCACGTCCAACTTGTGTGCCAGTTCTCCGAAAGGACCATCCCGCCACTCGGAACGCCGCAATTTGACCCCTTGCAAACTCGCTCAGTTGGTTGTAGCAAGCATGAGTGCGTGTACGTGGCACGGTAGCCTGCTCGCTTCACAGTTTGCACCACACTGACCCTTCCTTGTTAAAGGGTAGACCCAGACGGTCCTCTGATAGGTATGCCACTACACAATGTGTTGGTGGAAGACGGTGAAATCATTATCAGTACATCTACTGTCCCTTAGTCGCCATATGCCGTCATCGGATCAAAATCAACGCAGTCTTCACAGGTGCACTAATTTTTTTCCGGGAGTGCATTATTCTTAAGCTAGTTTTAGGAGCCTAGCAGCGCGTTTCGCAAATCGTCAGGTGTACGCTATTATGTCTGCTAGGCGAAGACTCCAAATGATCCAGCAGGACTCGCCAATTGGTTTCACCAGCGCTTGTATGGTATTCTATTTACAGACGCACTGCACTCTCCTAGCAACCTACCAACAAATTCAAGGCTTCCATTCGCCTTACCTAATACTGATTTTACACGATCATCCCAAACACTTCACAGTATTGTTCCTAAATAGTTACACGATGTGATGTGGTCAATATCTTCTTCACTAATTTCGTAACTGGATACTACTAGTTGAGCTTCTCAGTTAAGGCGTTGTATTTTGCCGTAATATGAGATAGGTACCATTAATTACAATATGTGGAAACTTCTTTAGAAATCCTTTTGCATTTTCCTTCTATCATACAACGAAAATTCTTCCCTGTAGAGGACAACATCGTCTGAGAATACTCACAGTGTGTTATCGACCACATTTTATAAACCATTATTGTGCATTAAAAACGTTGTAAGTCCTGTGATTCTTTTGTAATTCCGTTTTCCTAAATGGTTCGCAATCCAGTATAACGATGCGGGATATATTAGTCAGACATCAGTCGCCCATCAGTGAACATACTCCGGGTCTGCGTCAGTAGTTGACGATGGTGGTAAGTTGTCAAAAATCTTTCAGAAATCTAGGAAGATGAAATCGCCACCGCACAATACAATTAAAGAACCACTTTTTCGTAATCCCGTAACTGTCTCCCATTCCGACGTAGACGTATGAAATTTGGCTCAAAGGTATCTACAATCTGCCCCTGTGATGGTGCAAAAGCATATAAACTTGCGACATCACCCTCCGGCTTAGCAACATCACAAATACGAGGGTTGGAACTTTAATAGTGCCAACTATTTATTTACAGCTCGTACAAAACAGGTATGTGTTTCAAAGTTTTACTGTCCTTCAGAGTAGTCACCACCATTGTGTATAACCCGTTGTCACCGATGCAGAAGTCGTAGGTTACTCTTAGCAGTGCCAGTTGTGTTGACAGTTCGAAAGGCGCGATCTATTGCCCGACAAATTTGTAGCAGTTCTGAAGCGAATAACGTGAAGTGTTTCCCTCAGTTTAGAAATCGAGCTGAACTCGCGACGGCTTAAGTCAGGGGAGTGTAGTAGGTGGTATGGCACTTAGCAGCCCCATCAGTCAAACAAGCTTGCACTGTACGTGCTTGAGCATTGTCCTGCAAAATGATGGTGAGGTCCTGCAGAAAGTGTCTTCACTTCTGTGTCTAAGCTGGTCGTAGGTTGTGTTCCAAAAATGAACAGCATAGAGACAGAACTCCAGACACCTTTCTTCCGCATGTGTCGACACCTTGGAAGCGTCGTAGAGGCCGAGGGTAATGTCGCATGGCGCCACGCTTTCGTAACATTGCAGGGGTAGATTATACGAACCTTTCAGACAAATTTCGAACTTCAGTGTCGGAACTGATGATCAGGACGGGGTTTCGAAAAACTGATCCTTTAATGCTGTTGCGCAGTGTAACTGTTCGCATGCATCTCTTGTTTGGCATACGTGGTGTAGAGGTACGCATAGAGGAAGCTGTATTTCACAGGATCAGCTTTTCCCTGAATTCGCATTGATTCCTGAGGAAAGTCTGTTTTCGCCGGGATAATAAATCCTTTTAGACAACAGCGTCAGCGGTCAATAATGAGGTAATGACGGCTGTACTACCTGCTACTTTCCGCATGGTTGCTGCTCTCGCATACACATCGGTATGTTGAGCAGGTACTGACCCTCAGGCTTAAGTTAGAAAGTAGGCTGAAGAAAGACGAACATAAGTTCGTAGCACTTGTGGATTTAGATAATGTTTCCGGCAGTACTAATTGGAATATACTTACTGAAATTCTGGAGAAAATGTAGGAAAAATGGAAGGAGCGAGAGGTTATTCAAAACCGTCTGCTGTTTTCAGAGTAGAAGGGCATGAAAAGGAGGCATTAATTGAGAAGGGAGTGAGACAGGCTAATAGCGTATCCACGGAGTTATTCAGTCTACATACTGAGCAACCGGTAAAAAAAAGCAAAGGATAATTAAAGTTCAGGAAAAAAAATACAAGCTTTGATGTTTCTTGATGACGTTGTAATTGTCACAGACGGAAAAGCACTAGAAGGAGCAGGTAGAGAATGAATAGCGTCTTGAGCAATAGTTAAAAGGTTATCATAAACAAACGTGAAACAAGTGTTACATTTGGCGTTATTCCGTTGCGTTTTTGTTTTGCATGTTGTTACTCTGGTTGCTATGGGCTTATTCATCGATTTCCATTGTTATTAGTAGCTCAATGTTGTAATTTGAGTATAAATATTGTCATATTTAGAGATGGGTTGAACTCGTTCATTCCCGTGAACTACTTCATTCAAAAAATGGCTCTGAGCACTATGGAACTTCACATCTATGTTCATCAGTCCCCTAGAACTTAGAACTGCTTAAACCTAACCAACTTAAGGACAACAAACAACACCCAGCCATTACGAGGCAGAGAAAATTCCTGACTCCGCCGGGAATCGAACTCGGGAACCCGGACGCGGGAAGCGAGAACGTTACCGCACGACAACGAGATGCGGGCGAACTACTACATTCATTTCACTCTTTGTCGTGAAGCGTTCAGATGAAGTAGTTCATTCACGAAGTACGGAAGCCTGGCGAAGTTGTCCAGTTCGCCGCTGAGCCGCGGCTGCGCTCGCTTCGCCTCGCTCCTACAATAAAGCTTCGTAATACTTCATAATTGTACCAACACATTGCCAAACTATGCACAGTAACGTGCACGCAACGTTTTACGCTCTTACAGCGTCTGAGAACTTAAATAGAGCACGGTCGACGAGGACAAAGGAAAGATAAACACAGAAGCGTGTCACATATAAAGAAGGTATTACGTTTAATCTTGCTCGACATTTTCTCATGAAGCGCCAAAAAAAAGTCTTCATCTGCCAAGTGAAACCTTATTTGTTTTATTCATGGACTGAAAACTAGGGCTACCAACGAAATGCAGTCCAATTTTATGTTCCTTTTAAAATTTAATCCAAAATGGAATGAGTATGTTTACCACTGTCACAAAGTCTATATACTTACGTAATTATTCAGAAGTTTTCCTGTATATGTTATTTTTGTTGATAATAATAACCCTCTAAATTCAAAACGTAAACTGTTACCTGTAGTCATTGGTACGATTTCAGATAAAATCCCTCATTATTTTATTCGGAAAGAAATTTTTGTTTCTGTTCACGCTTATACAATTGCTAGCAACTCACGATCGCCTAAAAGTAGTGAAATTTGGGGTTTCTTCGCCGGTTTAGGTGATGGGAAAGCAAAGTGCAACTGTTGCTCTAAGGGTATTTCACCGCGCGATTCGTCGACAGGCAGTAGAGGGAGGACTGAAGTGAAGGGAGAATGAGTGACGTAGCGCCGATGTAGTGGAAAAGGGAGAGTGTAACAGAGTGAGTGAACTAGACAAAAGCGTGGAGTGTGCTATCTGTGAAGAGTTTGAAGTGCCAGTTCATTGAAATAGAGTGGGTAGTTCACACTTCACTGGAGTGAAGCGTTCATTTGAACGGCTCATTCACGAGCTCCCCATCACTAGTCATCTTGTCATTTGGAAAATGGAGTGCCAAGTGGACCAATCGGAAAATTTTCTACATATTCTCCTGTTTGAGTTCAATAGAGGGTGACAGCAGTGGACGCAGAAACATTTTCAGCACGTATAGGGATAATGTTACTGCACAGAGCTCTGTGAGAAAATTGTTATCGTTTTAAGGACGATATTTTTGATATCAGTGACTCTCCACGTCCAGGAAGACCTTCGTGGTATGACGAAGATCGTTTAAACGCATTAATCCGCTATGATCCACGTCGCTGTAATCGAGAACTGGCAGTTGTGATGAACTGAGATCATTCCACCATCGTGCGACATTTCCAGGTTCAGAGATCGGATGTATGGGTACCGCAAGCTCTAAGCCAAAATCACAAGAAATATGAGCGTCTCTGCTTGCTCGTAACCAATTGACTCGTGAACAACACCGACCATACGTATCCCGCATCCTTACTGAAGACGCGAAATTGTGTCTTTAGGCTAGGTCGGATAAGGAGAAAAAAGGAATGGTTGAACCGAAACAAAGCAGCAACTCCCCGTATAAAGAACTTCGCGCATTCAGAAAAGATAATGTTATACATCTGGTGGAACTGCGAATTGAGAACGCCTGACATTTATTGTCAACAACTGAGAAGTCTTGCAGAGACGCAATCCAAGAACAGCGACCAGGAAGAGTGTCATGGTATTCAGAGATAACGCCCGCCCGCATTCTGCTCTACCAGTGGTTCTCAACCTTTATTAGGCCATTACCGCTGAGCGCAGTTAGACATTAGCTAGTACAAATGTTTTTTATTTCAGTCTTTGATCACAATATGAATTCTTTAGACGATGACCGGTTTCAGTGCGTAATGACCATCACAGATCTTTTTTACACCATGTCCTAAAGTGACACCGCCATAATGTCATTGTCAAAACATACAGGGTATTACAAAAAGGTACGGCCAAACATTCAGGAAATATTCCTCACACACAAAGAAAGAAAATATATTATGTGGACATGTGTCCGGAAACCCTTACTTTCCATGTTACAGCTCATTTTATTACTGCTCTTCAAATCACATTAATCGTGGAATGGAAACACACAGCAAGAGAATGTACCAGCGTGACTTCAAACACTTTGTTACAGGAAATGTTCAAAATGTCCTCCGTTAGCGAGGATACATGCATCCACCCTCGGTCGCATGGAATCCCTGATGCGCTGATGCAGCCCTGGAGAATGGCGTATTGTATCACAGCCGTCCACAATTCGAGCACGAAGAGTCTCTACATTTGGTACCGGGGTTGCGTAGACAAGAGCTTTCAAATGCCCACATAAATGAAAGTCAATAGGGTTGAGATCAGGAGAGCGTGGAGGACATGGAATTGGTCCGCCTCTACCAATCCATCGGTTACCGAATCTGTCGTTGAGAAGCATACGAACACTTCGACTGAAATGTGCAGGAGCTCCATCCTGCATGAACCACATGTTGTGTCGTACTTGTAAAGGCACATGTTCTAGCAGCTCAGGTAGAGTATCCCGTATGAAATCATGATAACGTGCTCCATTGAGCGTAGGTGGAAGAACATGGGGCCCAATCAAGACATCACCGACATTGCCTGCCCAAACGTTCACAGAAATTCTGTGTTGATGACGCGATTGCACAATTGCGCGCAGATTCTCGTCAGCCCACACATGTGACAGTATTGGCTTATGTATACGCGTCCATAGAAAGAAATTCATTGTGCGTCACAACTTCTTCTCAGATAAGGAAGCTAACTGTCCACAGTGAGGGTAAACACTCGTTGCAAAACACACTTTCCCTGCGTAACTCCACTCCATTGCGGTACTTGCTTGTCGTGCACACCACAACCCCATTTAAAATCAACAAAATTAAAATATGTGCACTATACTTAGTGTTTGTAAATCACTTGATTGCTGCGCTGTTTACTTCTGAGCATTTGCGGAAATTGGAAGACTTCTACATCTCCATCCATACTCCGCAAGCCACCTGACGGTGTGTGGCGGAGGGTACCCTGAGTACCTCTATCGGTTCTCCCTTCTATTCCAGTCTCGTATTGTTTGTGGAAAGGAGGATTGTCGGTATGATTCTGTGTGGGCTCTAATCTCTCTGATTTTATCCTCACGGTCTCTTCGCGAGATACACGTAGGAGGGAGCAATATACTGCTTGCCTCCTCGGTGAAGGTATGTTCTCGAAACTTTAACAAAAGCCCGTACCGAGCCACTGAGCGTCTCTCCTGCAGAGTCTTCCACTGGAGTTTATCTATCATCTCCGTAACGCTTTCGCGATTACTAAATAATCCTGTAACGAAGCGCGCTGCTCTCCGTTGGATCTTCTGTATCTCTTCTATCAACCCTATGTGGTACGGATCCCACACTGCTGAGCAGTATTCGAGCAGTGGGCGAACAAGAGTACTGTAGCCTACTCCTTTTGTTTTCGGATTGCATTGCCTTAGGATTCTTCCAATGAATCTCAGTCTGGCATCTGCTTTACCACTTCAGGCTGTTAATGCTTTTTGCCTTGCCAAGGCCAATGATCCTAACAATACTAATACTAATAATAATACTGTGTACAGTACTGTAGTAGCCCTTACGCAATTACTGCTGTGTCGTGCTGTCAGTTTATTCGTTTGTGTGTTTCGGAGAAAGTAATGATGCAATTTCTGAACTACTGCAGATACTATCTACAACTTGAAGACATTTTCTTGAGATATTTACCATTTGTTACTTATGTCTCACTTTTATCATCAGCGATGTACAGGACAACTCACAACATGCGTGCGCTATGGGTGGACTATGTGAGCAATCTGTAACCTCCACCACATTAATGCTACTATTGGAAGACAAGTAATTATTTATCTTACATGGTCAGTATCATAGGCTTACAAAACTTTGGTAACAGTAGTCATCTTTCGAAAATAGTTTAGCTTCCTGACTGAAACAGAATCGAATCGTTTAGTTTTTACCTCCGCGAAAACTTCATTTTACCCTCAGGGGGTAATTTCCCCAGTTTGGGAACCACTAGGCTAGGCTAGGCTGACAAAAAACACTATACAGGGGTTGGGTTGGAAGTTCACCTGATCTTGCGCCTTCACGTTTTCAGATTTTTCGCTCTCTATGGAACTTTCCGGGTAAAAATGAGCTGCGAACATGGCTCGATGAATTCTTCGCCTCAAAAACCGCGTGTTTTGTATAGTCGCGGAATCTAAAAGTTACCTCATCATCGGCAGACTGTTCTGAATACTAAAGGACAACTTGTAAATATTATTTAAAAGTATGTCATTCTTTTAAATTTTATTGCCAGATTTAGATTTCAGCTAGAAACTAGCCATTCTCAATGCACTATCATTTTTGATCAATGTATGTAATGCCTGTTGGTCGGGCTTCAACCACAGTTCATTGAATATGTATTCAATGAACTGTGGTTGAAGCCCGACCAACAGGCATTACATACATTGATCAAAAATGATAGTTCATTGAGAATGGCTAGTTTCTAGCTGAAATCTAAATCTGGCAATAAAAATTTAAAAGGGCGAGTGATAGCTGAAATCTATTATTTACAAAATAATATAACTGTCGCTGCATGTAACAGCCTTCTAATGGAAGGTAACCTGATAAAGGACAGCTTCTTATTGATCCGTACAGTCTCTGTTGTGTATGTTTGTAGTGCTGATTAAACTTCTGAAAAACTCTACGAACTTGCGCACAAACCTAACAAAATGTAATATAGTCTAAATCCAGCGATGCCGAGGGAATCAGAATAGGCAATGAAACACTAAAAACAGTTGGCCAATTTTGCTATTCGTGCAACATTAACAGTGCCCAAAGTAGAAAGAATATACAGTTCAGAATGGTAATAGCAAGAAAAGGATATCGGAAAAAGAGAAATTTCTTGACATCCGGTAGAAGTTCTAGTGTTAGAAATGTTCCGCGAAAAATATTTTTCGTGTGAAATGTAGAGGATAAACAGTTCAGAAAGAAGATACTGAAAACTTTTGAAGTAGGGTTATAAGGGAGAACGATAATTCGATAGGTAGGTCAAATAACGAATGAGGAAGTAGTGAAAGAGGATGGGTTCAAATGGCTCTGAGCGCTATGGGACTCAACTGCTGTGGTCATTAGTCCCCTAGAACTTAGAACTACTTAAACCTAACTAACCTAAGGACATCACACACACCCATGCCCGAGGCAGGATTCGAACCTGCGACCGTAGCAGTCGCACGGTTCCGGACTGCGCGCCTAGAACCGCGAGACCACTGCGGCCGGCAGAGAATGGCGAGAAAAGAAATTTATGTAACAACTTGAGTAAAAACCGCTATTGATTGAGGTTTCAAGTAATTATTAATTTGGTAAAGGAGGGGAGTGTGGGTGGTAAGAATTGTACAGAGAAAGCGAGGACTGACGAAGCGGTATGGTGTGGATGTGGATTCCAGTAACTGTGCAGAGATGAAGTAATTTGTGGGGGACAGACCAGCCGCATCGTACCACTCTTCATGTTGAATACCACGGCAGCGACAGAGAACATTCTGCGGACTTGATGCAGAGTGAACTCTTATTTTTCGCGCGGGCAGAATGCCAGCATCCAGCCAAGTCGCAGCCTGCAGGTGATAAACAGACGGAAACATTTGGCAGCGGCTGCAGCGCTAGAGCCGAGAAATCTGCTCCGCGCGCGCGATGCACGCCCGCACATAAATGTCCTTCCCAGCAGAGCGAGCTGCGTCTCGTCAGAGGAGTCTGCGAGTGGGTCCAGACAAATATACCGACGGCTGGTCCAAAGATACAGGCGGGGCCCCGACCCGACAGATATTGCAGCCGTTGCGCGCCGCTTCCGCGATCGCATTAAAACGAGAGCACGCGTTTCGGCCGTCGCGCGCTATAAATAGCGGCACGTGCGAACACGGCAGAAGCGTGTCGCGGGTAGGTCGTTACACTCTGTGACGGCGGCGGGGGTGTAGCGGCGGCGCTGCAGTGGCAGCGGCCCGCCCGGCACGGCACTCCGGCCAGTGCCAACGCACACACACAGGCCTCTGTCTGGCCGGCCGTTAACGACCGCCATAAACACGGTGGGACCACCGGTTAACCGCCGCATAGCTGCTCTCTGGCTGCCCACTCAGCATGCCAGCCCTTCCGCCGCGCAGTTGACCTCCACAAAAGAAACGCAGTTCGCGCGAAGGGCAACTCACGCAGTGGCCTTCAGTTTCCTTCGTACTCATACACCGTCCAATGACTTTAGTGTGGCCACCGCCTATGTTGGCCCGCCCGGTTGGCCGTGCGGTCTAACGCAGATTCGTGGGACAAAATCGGGAGCTCAATTTGTGTACAAAATTCTGCACCGGCATCGATTTCGCACCGGTGACCAAACCGCACGATAACCCGGGGTTCCTGGGTTCGGCGGCGAAGGGGTGAAGTGGACTGCGGTAGTCGTCGTGGGGTTGTGGACCACTGCGGCTGCGGCGGGGACGGAGCCTCTCCGTCGTTTCTAGGCCCCCAATGCAATGCAACACAACACAACACAATACAATACCGCTTATGTTCGGCGTCAGTGTGCAGTAACCACTCACAGACTCATGTACAAGCAATAGAAGTGGAGGGTAAATTTCCCATTCACCGAGGTGAC